>NC_092335.1:211905000-212130000 GCF_046630445.1 Rutidosis leptorrhynchoides
AAATAGGTTTCATATAGACAATTGACCACCCAAGTTGACCGGTGATTCACGAACGTTAAAACTTGTAAAAACTATACGATGACATATATATGGTTATATATATAGTTAACATGATTTTATTATAAGTATGTATCTCATTAGGTATTTTAACAATGAGTTATATACATAAAAATGAGACTATTAATTTAAGAAACTCGAAAACGATATATATAACGATTATCGTTATAACAACGTCTTACTAGGTACATATGAATCATATTAAGATATTGATACACTTGGTTAATTATGTTAAATGATAAGTAAATATATTATTAAGTGTATTGATAATGAAATACATACGTAAAAATAAGACTACTAACTTAATGATTTCGAAACGAGACATATATGTAACGATTATCGTTGTAACGATATTTAACTGTATATACATCATACTAAGATGTATTATATATCATAATATCATGATAATATAAAAATTTAACATCTCATTTGTTATAATAAACAATGGGTTAACAACATTCAACAAGATCGTTAACCTAAAGGTTTCAAAACAACATTTACATGTAACGACTAACGATGACTTAACGACTCAGTTAAAATGTATATACATGTAGTGTTTTAATATGTATTCATACACTTTGGAAAGACTTCAAGACACTTATCAAAATACTTCTATTTAACAAAAATGCTTACAATTACATCCTCGTTCAGTTTCATCAACAATTCTACTCGTATGCACCCGTATTCGTACTCCTGCAATACACAGCTTTTAGATGTATGTACTATTGGTATATACACTCCAATGATCAGCTCTTAGCAGCCCATGTTAGTCACCTAACACATGTGGGAACTATCATTTGGCAACTAGCATGAAATATCTCATAAAATTACAAAAATATGAGTAATCATTCATGACTTATTTACATGAAAACAAAATTATATATCCTTTATATCTAATCCATACACCAACGACCAAAAATACCTACAAACACTTTTATTCTTCAATTTTCTTCATCTAATTGATCTCTCTCAAGTTCTATCTTCAAGTTCTAAGTGTTCTTCATAAATTCCAAAAGTTCTAGTTTCATAAAATCAAGAATACTTCCAAGATTGCAAGTTTACTTCCAAGTTTTCTAAATCCATTCCAAGTAATCATCCAAGATCAAGAAACCTTTGTTACTTACAGTATGTTATCTTTCTAATACAAGGTAATAATCATATTCAAACTTTAATTCAATTTCTATAACTATAACAATCTTATTTCGAGTGGAAATCTTACTTGAAATTGTTTTCGTGTCATGATTCTGCTTCAAGAACTTTCAAGCCATCCAAGGATCCTTTGAAGCTAGATCTATTATTCTCATTTCCAGTAGGTTTTTCCAAGGAACTTGAGGTAGTAATGATGTTCATAACATCATTTGATTCATACATATAAAGCTATCTTATTCGAAGGTTTAAACTTGTAATCACTAGAACATAGTTTAGTTAATTCTAAACTTGTTCGCAAATAAAGTTAATCCTTCTAACTAGACTTTTAAAATCAACTAAACACATGTTCTATATCTATATGATATGCTAACTTAATGATTTAAAACCCAAAAACACGATAAACACCATAAAACTGGATATACACCGTCGTAGTAAAATCGGGGGCTGTTTTGGTTGGGATAATTAAAAGCTAAGAAGAACTTTGATTTAAAAGTTGTTATTCTGAGAAAATGATTTTTATTATGAACATGAAACTATATCCAAAAATTATGGTTAAACTCAAAGTGGAAGTATGTTATCTAAAATGGTCATCTAGACGTCGTTCTTTCGACTGAAGTGACTACCTTTACAAAAATGTCTTGTAACTTATTTTTTTGACTATAAACCTATACTTTTTCTGTTTAGATTCATAAAATAGAGTTCAATATGAAACGATAGCAATTTGATTCACTCAAAACGGATTTAAAATGAAGTTATGGGTAAAACAAGATTGGATAATTTTTCTCATTTTAGCTACGTGAAAATTGGTAACAAATCTATTCCAACCATAACTTAATCAACTTGTATTGTATATTATGTAATCTTGAGATACCATAGACACGTATACAATGTTTCGACCTATCATGTCGACACATCTATATATATTTCGGAACAACCATAGACACTCTATATGTGAATGTTGGAGTTAGATATACAGGGTTGAGGTTGATTCCAAAATATATATATTTTGAGTTGTGATCAATACTGAGATACGTATACACTGGGTCGTGGATTGATTCAAGATAATATTTATCGATTTATTTCTGTACATCTAACTGTGGACAACTAGTTGTATGTTACTATCGAGGACAACTGACTTAATAAACTTAAAACATCAAAATATATTAAAAGTGTTGTAAATATATTTTGAACATACTTTAATATATATGTATATATTGTTATAGGTTCGTGAATCAACCAGTGGCCAAGTCTTACTTCCCGACGAAGTAAAAATCTGTGAAAGTGAGTTATAGTCCCACTTTTAAAATCTAATATTTTTGGGATGAGAATACATGCAGGTTTTATAAATGATTTACAAAATAGGCACAAGTACGTGAAACTACATTCTATGGTTGAATTATCGAAATCGAATATGCCCCTTTTTATTAAGTCTGGTAATCTAAGAATTAGGGAACAGACACCCTAATTGACGCGAATCCTAAAGATAGATCTATTGGGCCTAACAAACCCCATTCAAAGTACCAGATGCTTTAGTACTTCGAAATTTATATCATATTCGAAGGGTGTCCCGGAATGATGGGGATATTCTTATATATGCATCTTGTTAATGTCGGTTACCAGGTATTCACCATATTAATTTTTTTTATCTCTATGTATGGGATGTGTATTGAAATATGAAATCTTGTGGTCTATTGTTACGATTTGATATATATAGGTTAAACCTATAACTCACCAATATTTTTGTTGACGTTTAAAGCATGTTTATTCTCAGGTGAATACTAAGAGCTTCCGTTGTTGCATACTAAAATAAGGATAAGATTTGGAGTCCACGTTTATATGATATTGTGTAAATACTGCATTCAAGAAACTGATTTCGATGTAACATATTTGTATTGTAAACCATTATGTAATGGTCGTGTGTAAACAGGATATTTTAGATTATCATTATTTGATAATCTACGTAAAGCTTTTTAAACCTTTATTTATGAAATAAAGGTTATGGTTTGTTTTAAAAATGAATGCAGTCTTTGAAAAACGTCTCATATAGAGGTCAAAACCTCGCAACGAAATCAATTAATATGGAACGTTTTTAATCAATAAGAACGGGACATTTCAATTATGAAACATGTATTGTGATGGATAATGATTAATTAAAATAAGGGATAATAAAAATAGAAATAATAGGAGGATAATTATAAAAGTTTAACAAGATAATGGTGATTAAAAACAATTAAGGAGTTTAAAACCATAGGATATAAGACTAGAATTTGTCTAGGATATTTAAAATATAATATTAATGACAATCAAGATAATTATGGTTACTAATAAAGTGGTAAAGATAAGTACAAATTAGATAAGATGAGAATTAAAGTACTTAGACTTATCTAGGTTAATTAAAACATAATAATATAAAACAATAAGAATTAAAGAATAAAATTTTAATGATAATATAAGATATAAGATTATAAGTTAAAAGGTTTAACTAAAGTAATAATGTATAATATTACTATAACACATGAAAACCTATCTTATATTGTAACACTTTAAATTAAACTAAGTTATATTAACACACATATATTAAACAATAAAGTATAATAATACATTAACGTATCATATCTATACGCTTACAATACGTGAAGGTTATAGTCAAAGGACAACGTACAATTTATACGAACCTCACCACTACTTACGGTCGTAAGGGGATGATGTCTAGGTTGCCAATTATGGGGATAGCTTGTGGATCTCGAATGCCATGACTTAGATTCTGGTCAAGAGTCCTGGGCCCCCGGTTACATCTGGTCATCCCTGACTTACTTGATAGCAACGAAGTTTGGGCAAGATTGTACAACATCTTTGTGAAGAATTATAACCCGAACTTCTTTAAACTAGAAACTTACTATAAGTGGAAGCTTTCCATAAATAGTAGGTTTCTAAAAATATAAACTTTTGAGAAATAGGAACTTTTCTCGAAAACTGTCACTTTAGTATAGATGCTATATTAATAAACAAACTTTATGTCTGTTAGACATTAGCTAATCAACGTTATATCTCTAGGTTGAGATCTCTGATTACAAACTCCGTTCATACTTCTTACATGGAATAACTTACTTGCTACTAAGGGGAACTTCATAGCCCCTCTTTTTACTATTTATTAACTATTTTACAGCTGTTGGGGTGAGACACATGCTTACTTTAAATGATTTACAATTTAGACACAAGTGCCTAAACTTTTTGATATGCAACTTCGTGAGACTATTGTTAACTTGTATTGATTATATCTTTACATGAAAATCCCCACCGTAATATCGTTAATTGCTAGAATTGAAATATTGCAAGCTTAATTATTTGGAGTTGGCCTATTGAGAGTGACGTCTCTACCCATTGACCGATCGTCAAGGGGGTACATAATAATGATTACCGATACCCGTACAGTGTCAGGGGTCAATGTTTAGCTCGATATTATAACTCATGGCATATTGATATTTTAATGTTTTGAACTAAATCTTGTGGTCTAAAACTTATTATGATTATTAAACCTATGATATTCACTCAACCATTGTGTTGACATTTTAAGCATGTTTGTCTCAGGTGAAGATTAGCTTATGTGCTGCCCTTTGATGCTTAGCTAGCTGATGCATTAGAGTCCACATATTTAAAACTTATCATTTGTTATGAATTTCATTATGTAAAACATTATTACGTTTCCGCTGCAAATCAAATTTTGTTTTATTAAAACGTCTCATTTAGAGTCGTTTTCGCTTATATATACTTGTGTTGTGATATTGTGAAGTCATATTTACCCCAGCCCTATTTGGGGGTATGACAGAATGGTATCAGAGCCAGATTGTTATAGAGAACCATGATTGCATATTATGTGTGTCTTATGTGCTAGTTAGCTGCCTTAGTAATCCATAGGTCTATAACCTTTCCTGACTTAAGATTTCTAGTGCCTTTCTATGCATTTTATTTCGTGCCTTTACGTCTTCCTTAGAACCTGTAACGACCCTAGATTTTCCGACTTATATTTATTAATATTTATTATTAATACTTGCGTTTTACTAAATGTATTCTTATACTTTTTACTTGCTACCGTATTTGACTTTAAATGTCCTGACATGTCTTTGTGACACACGTACTTTTCACGAATAATATTTCGAATATTATTTACATTCATAATTAATTTATTATTAATTATTTTAATTAACTAATACAAGTAGTTAATTACTTGGGCTTTACTTATTTAATTGTTACATACTTGGATTTGGGCTTTTATTATTGGATTTGGATTTGGAAGCCCACCCTACATTTCTTAATGGACTACTAGTAAGACCACTTTTATGCTAGTGATTTATTAATGATAAGCAAGGTTAATTAAGTTAATGAGGAGACAAGAATGTTGCAAGCATGCTTACACCTCTTTCCCATACATTTAACCTTATACCTCATACTAGCATACACCATTATCCCATGCATGAAAGTTGAGTTTTGACCTCCCTTTTTGGCCATCTAAACCGTCGGCCTCCATGGTGGGTGAGGGAGGTTCAAACTTTTTTTTTGTTACTTATTTACTAGTCTTCACTTCATTTTACACACACATACTTACACCACTTAATTTTTCTCTCAACTTTTCTCTCAAACTTTGTAAGTAAAAACTTTATTTTCTTTCTTTTCCTTCCTTTGAATTCGACATCTATCATCATCATTCACTAGTTTGTTGTTTTTTGTTCAAGATCAAACTTTATAGTTTGTATCTTCATGAATCTTGTTTCTTCCATATTTGTTTGATGAAGAACCAAGAACAAGGATCTAAGTTTCTATAACTTATGGTTCTACACTTAAAATGTTCTAAAGATCTAAAGCTCATAAGCTTTAAGATCTTACTTGTGTTCATGTTTTGTAAATTTAAGGTTTGTTTTCTTAAGATTCAAGCTTTAGCTTGAATCTTCTTAAGTATGAAACAAACATGAATTGTTACTTGTAACTTTAGTTTATTTCTTTCTTTTGTAAGTATATTAAATTTGTGATGTCATTATTTTGGTCAAGTATTACTAGTTAAGCTTGATCTCATTATTCTTGAAACTAAAGTCTAAACTTTGTAAGTTCAAGAACATGGAAGTTTAACTTTCTAGTTATAACTTCATACACTTATATTGGATCTAAGTTTCTATAGCTTATGGTCTTTCAATTTTGTCTAAAACAAAAGCTTATAAGCTTATATACATTTTACAAGATTAAAACCTAAGTTTCATGACTTATGGTTTCATTAAAGTAAAGATCCAAGTTCTATAACTTATGGTTTAACTTAAGAACACTAGATCTAGACTTTTAAGTCTAGGATCTTTAAGATCTATCTAAGATCTAAGTTCTACAACTTAAGATCTTGTTTATTTAGTTTACATTCAAGTTTATAGCTTAATATTACTACTAGAACTCATGTATGTGTCGGATCTAAGATCTTGATGTAACTTTGGTTCATCAACCTTCATACAACCCTTAAATGAGTTGTGCTACATATCTTATACTTACACTAGTATCATGATGGTCAAAACTTGGTAAAGATGATGAAAACACATCAACGAGTTGTACACTTGAAGCTATAAGCATCAAGGATGAGAACCGTGATGAGCATCAAGCACCAAGAACCCACCGGAACACATTGCTTATTGTTTTTTGGGTCTGATCAGGTCACCTGGGCTATTGGAAAGTTTATTTTCAGTTAGTTCGGTTCGATTAGATGATTTTCCGTTTAGGCCTCGTCTTAATCGAAAGTCACTACACCCTTTTAACGTTGTACTGAAATTTCTGACCTACTCGTACTTAAACCATCGCCACGGTCAAACAAAGACGAGTTTGGTTCTGGAAATTGGTCAGCAACTAGGGGACTCATATACGGAGCCATGGGCACTGGTCTTACCTCATTTCAGTTTGTATAGAGGTCGTGGAGACTGAACGAATTCAGCCTTTGTTTGGAACTCTATTCTTAATTGAAACTTACTTTACACTTTTTGACTTATGATGAATGATGATGATACTTAAGACCTAATTTACATACTTTTAAACCTTTGGGAACGATTTAATGACTTAGTAACTTTTGACTTAGGTTGAGGACCTTTCGGCCAACTACTTGCTTACTTATCTCGTACCGACTTTACTACTTTTCACTGTGAGTTATAGCATCCCTTTTTACTTTAACTATTTTGGGAACTGAGAATACATGCACTTTTTACATTTTACATACTAGGCACGAGTACTTAAACTTTATATATGTGTGGGTTATACAACGGCATAAACTTTCCCCTTAGCTCGGTAATGTTTAGTCATTGGTCTTTGAACCGGTGAACGCGAATCTTAGATATGGATCCTTAGGGTTTGACATCCCCACTCGGGCTAGTAGCGCTAGCATTTAATGGGTGTTTAATACTTGTAAACTTACGCACTCGCCAAGTGTACTTTTAGGGGGTGATATTACATTAAGTTAGTTACCAAGTGCCCACGGTTGAACATATACTTTTCATACTGTTTTGAAATACGAAATCTCGTGGCCTACCTTACATTACTATTATACTTAAACTATAGCTCACCAACATTCGTGTTGACGTTTTTAAGCATGTTTTCTCAGGTGCTTAGAGGTTTGATTGCTTCCGCTGTTGTAGTATTGCTGTGTAGACACCCGCTGCTTCAATTAGAGATGTCTCCGCATGAAACATTTATTTTGCATTCAAACTATGTTACTTTTGAAACAATGAATTTGTAACGACCATTGGGTCACGTACTATTATTATTGCCTTCTATTCGTAGAAGCACGCTATCGTATGTTAAACTTATGGCGTTGGTTATGACGTCACCTTTTTTTATGAATGCAAACTTATTTTAAAACAGCATATAGTGTTTGACCTTGTAATGATCCTATTGTTGATGATCCGTACACGTTAATTTTATACGGGGTATCACATTTGGTATCAGAGCGTTGGTTGTAGGGAATTAGGTTGCATTAGTGAGTCTAGACCGGACCGAGTAGGATTCACTAATAGGACTAATCTACAACTTGCAAGTTTACTTGTTTCTGCAGAACTTGCTGCATGCTGCTGCTTACTTTTACTGCTATATGTCGTATACTGCTACTTGCTTTCACTACTGCATGCTATTATCTACTTTCGATTGCATGATACTTGTCATTATTGCCATGCTATTAACTGCTATAGATGATCTAGACTGTCGTAGTTACTTTGCCTAATACGTGCTTGCTATATGACTTACTGACATGGAAAAAGTTATTTTTCCTTGTTCAGATGTCGGATATCCCGTCCATCATCATTGACTTGGACAGTGACTCAGATTCATTTGCCGCCTCGCCTGCAGCTGCTGCCGACTCACATATCTCGTCATCGCTACCTTCCAGTGACTCTGGTGATTCATCCTCTGGGGACAGTAGCCACGCACCTGACCTGATGATCATCTCTGATGGAGACGAGGAGCCAGAGGAGATTCCAGCTCCATCTAGCCCAGGACTCCCAGAGCCACAGCACCATTCCGGTGGTACTGTGATTCTTGGGGAAAATGGGGACGGTCCTTTCCGCAATGAGAAAGGGCATTGGGTTAGACGCCTTCCTGATGGATGTGTCATGCCGATCCCGCCTTGCAGATACCGACTGATGACCACCGGTCGAGCAGATCCACCCTCAGATAGTTCAGACGACTCATCATCCGATGACTTCAGCGAGGAGGATTCCGACGAGGATTCCAATGAGGACCCTGAAGAGACGCCCGTGCAGCTGCCCTCTACCCCGCCAAAGAAGCGGTATCGTTTCGATGGTACTGTTATTCTGGGGGTTAATGGAGGTAGGTCGTTCGTTAATGCACATGGACTGAAGGTTAGAGTTACCGCCCATAAGCGGGTTGTGCCTTACCCTGCCGATCCATTCGTGCGTAAGGCTTCCCGTTATGCAGCATCTACTTCTGGTGCAGGACCATCTGCACCACCAGCTCCACCAGCATCATCTACACCACCAGCTCCACTTGTACCATCTGCACCGCCTACCCCACCAGCATCCCCCGTCATCGAAGAACTGACGAGGGAAGTGCATGCCCTCCGTGCTCGGGTAACTGAGCTCGATGACTAGGTGTCCCACATACTAGACATCCTTTACCCACCATCACCATAGGGCTATTGTATTAGATTTCATTATGTAATCCCATTTGTAGTTTCATGTTTTGCTAATGTATTGTACGAACCATATGCGAATGTATGCAACTTTCTTATTTAATGAATGGAACTTGGTGTTGTTTAATTTCTGTACGGTGTTCTATTTACGTTACTATATGATGATTTTGTGGTATCTGTATTTAGTTGCATTACTTAATTAGCATATGTTGTGTTGATTCCATGTTAGTTACCATATACCGTATTATTATTTATTGAATGCTGGATTTTGACTTAAGTCAAAATTTCTGTTTCGAAGATCAATGACAAATGGAAGATCAACGCCCAAAGCAGCACATATTGAGGAGATGATAACTGAACGAATAGCCGCTGCAATTGCGAATGTCAACCCCCAAGCTCCACCTGTTAACCAGCACAATCATAACGGGTGTACCTATAAGGAATTTCAAAGCTGTAAGCCCCACAATTTCAGTGGTACTGAGGGGCCGGTTGGACTGATGAGGTGGTTTGAGAAATTTGAAGCTGTGTTCCGTGTGAGCAACTGCTCAGAAATGAAAAAGAGTAAGTATGCCTCCTGTACACTGTCGGACGGCGCTTTAACCTGGTGGAACACATTTGCTCAGGCTAAGGGTATTGACGAGGCTTATGCTATACCGTGGGAGGAATTTAAGGGGGCTATGATCGAAGAGTACTGCCCCAGAATGGAGATTCAGAAAATGGAAGCTGAGTTTTGGGAGTTGAAGGTTGTGGGAACCGATCTTGACGGCTATAACCGAAGGTACTTGGAACTAGCTTTGATGTGTCCCACGATGGTCACCTCGGAATTTAAGCGAATGAAACGGTATTTGTGGGGACTTCCCAAGTCAATCCAAGGAAATGTCACCTCTTCAAAACCAGCTGATGTCCCGGAAGCTATGCGCATGGCGCACACCCTGATGAACCAAATTACCAGCAAAGAACTAGAAAAGGGGAAATTCGAATTGGGAACTAGTAATGAGAAACGTAAGTGGGACAGCAACAAGGGAAGGGTCTTTGATCAAAACCCAGCTAAGAGGCATGAAAGTTTCAAGGGAAACAACTCCAACCCGAACCCTAGCTCGAACCCTAACTACAAGGGTAGTCTCCCGCAGTGCAAGAGATGCTACAAGCATCATACCGGGTACTGCAACGTGGTCTGTGAAAAGTGTAAAAGGACAGGGCATATTGGAAAAGACTGCAAGATCACTACCCCAACTGTGAAGACAAACCCTACTGAGCCAAGGAAGTGCTATGAGTGTGGACAACAGGGCCACTTCAGGAATGAATGTCCCAACAAGAGAAAGGACGGCGGGCCAGCGCGTGGAAGAGCTTTCAACGTAAACGCAAGGGATGCCCGTGGGAACCCTGACTTGGTTACAGGTATATTCACTATCAACAATCTATTAGCTTCTGTCCTATTTAATACTAGTGCCGATAGGAGTTATGTATGTAGACACTTTTGCTCTAAGATAAATTGGTCGTTAGTTCCTTTAAAGGAGAGTATGCTTGTTGAGGTAGCCAATGGAATACTTGAGAAAGTTGACCAAATTAGCCGAGGAGGTATTATCAACGTAGCTAGTGTGGATTTCGAGATTGAATTAATACCCATCAAATTGGGAAGTTTTGATGTGATTGTCGGTATGGACTGGTTGACCAAGTTAAGGGCCGACATTATCTGTGGAGATAAAGCTATTCGTATACCACACGGAGATGGTGAGCCACTGATTATTTACGGAGAGAGATGTAACTCGAAGCTGAACCTCATTAGTTGCATGAAAGCACAAAAGATCATGAAGAAAGGACATCTTGCTATTTTAGCACATGTGAAAACATTAGAAATCTAGGTGAAGAGCGTGAATGATGTACGAATTGTGAACGAATTTCCTGATGTCTTTCCAGAAGAATTACCCGGATTACCGCCATCAAGAGCAGTGGAGTTTTAGATCGATTTAGTGCCAGGAGCTGCACCTGTAGCTCGCGCACCTTATCGACTCGCACCTTCCGAAATGCAAGAGTTGCAGAGTCAACTATAAGAGCTGCTAGACCGTGGATTTATCCAACCAAGTTCATCGCCTTGGGGCGCACCTGTTTTGTTTGTGAAGAAGAAGGACAGATCTTTCCGCATGTGTATCGATTATCGTGAGCTGAACAAGTTGACGATCAAGAATCGGTATCCCCTTACCAGAATTGACAATCTTTTCGATCAGCTGCAAGGATCAAGCATTTACTCTAAGATCGATTTGCGATCCGGTTATCACCAGTTGAGGGTGAAGGAGAGTGATGTGATGAAAACTGCGTTCAGAACCCGTTATGGTCACTATGAGTTTCTCGTGATGCCATTCGGTTTAACCAACGCACCTGCCGTGTTTATGGATCTCATGAATTGTGTATGCAAGCCATACCTGGATAAGTTCGTTATTGTCTTCATAGATGATATCCTCATCTACTCCAAAAGCAAAGAAGAACATGAGCAACATCTTCGACTAGTGCTTGAACTCTTGAGACAAGAGCAACTTTATGCCAAATTCTCCAAGTGTGAGTTTTGGTTGAAGGAAGTCCAATTCCTGGGTCATATTGTGAGCGATCAAGGTATCAAAGTTGATCCCACAAATATTGAAGCTATCAGCAAGTGGGAAACCCCCACTACTCTGACTCATATCCGCTAATTTTTAGGTCTCACCGGTTACTACCGAAGATTTATTGAAGTTTTCTCTCTGATTGCGCATCCTTTGACCGCGCTGACTCACAAAGGGAAGAAGTTCATTTGGGAAATCGAACCAGAATCAGCATTTCAAACCTTGAAGCAGAAATTGACCACCGTGCCTATCTTATCACTTCCTGAAGGCAGTGACGATTTTGTCGTATATTGTGATGCCTTTAAAAATGGTTTTGGTTGCGTATTGATGCAAAGAACGAAGGTCATTGCTTATGCTTCCCGTCAACTTAAGATTTAAGAGTGAAACTACACTACTCACGATCACGAACTTGGAGCCGTTGTCTTTGCGCTCAAATTATGGAGACACTATCTTTATGGAACTAAAAGTACTATCTTCACCGACCACAAAAGCCTCCAACACATATTTGATCAGAAACAACTGAACATGAGACAGCGACGATGGATCGAGACGCTGAACGACTATGATTGTGAACTTCGTTACCATCCTGGCAAGGCCAATGTTGTAACCGACGCTTTGAGCCAAAAGGATAGGATGTCACCTCTTCGTGTCCGAGCCCTAAACATAACCATTCATTCGAATATCAACAGATAAATCCGAGTAGCCCAAGATGAGGCTCTCAAAGGGGAGAATATTTCTCATGAACACTTGAACATTATCGTCTCTCGATTCGAGGTTAAGGAGACTGACTCCGATACTTCGCCGGAAGAATTTGGGTGCCTAGTTATGGGGATTTCTGAAGCCTCATTCTGGACGAAGTGTAACACCCCATTTTCCCGTGCGCGTCTAAAGGTACGTACTTAGTCAATAGTACGCTTATAACTTATTCATTATGTGATTAAATGAACTAAAGTGTTAGTTAGGTGTAAGTGCATATATGTATATGTGTGTATATATATATGGGTATATTCGAATGCGTGCGTGTACGCGTATATGAATGTGACGCGATGGCGTTGAGTCGTGTGAGACTTAAGGTTGAAGTTTAGACGTGCATAGGAAGGGTGAATGAGGTGTGCTAGTTGTTGAACCCTTGATTCATGTTAAATTGTCGAAGTGACCAGACCTAGGCTAACGCCGCGCCGCGACAAACGGGTCCACGCCGCGACCATTGAAGCAAACTAGGATTAGAAAGAGGGTTAAGAGTGATCATTTTTCCTTCGATTCGTCACGCCGCGACGGATGGCGCCGCGCCGCGGCATCCCTGCAGATCAGACTCCGAATTCTGCTCAAATTAAATAGGGTTAGGGGCAATTTAGTCTTTTGCGTGTAGATCTGTTTGGAGCTTTTAATATCAGCCACTTGTTCTCCATTTCTTATTTCTTTTCCATTTTCTTTCACATTTTCCTCTCAAATCCTAAAACCCACTTAGATTAAACTCAAGATTTGAAGGTGAAGTTTTGTGAATCAATCCTAGAAGCAAGAATTAAAGTTGCTCTCCTTGTTATTAGCTACAAGAGGATAGTTTTGGTAAGTCTCAACTCTAAGTTTTGAGTTTCCTTTAGTTTAAGCTAGGGTTTGATTCATATGGAACTTGTGTGACCCATTTGAGGGTTAAATGGGTGGATTTTGGGTTGGATTGTTAAAAGGAAACCCTAAATAGCTATTATCTAGGGTTTAGTCTTGTGATTTGAGGTTGTAAGTGCTAAGTGATGTTGTTAGTCACTAATGCACTTTTAAAAGGATGAAAGAATTTTTAATGTGTAAGTTTGACTTGGTTTGTGAGTCAAAGAGTCAAAAGAGCACTAGTTGACCTAATCGGGTGAAATGGTTATGAAATACACCAAGTTTATGTTAGTTGATGTTAATAGACCCTAATCACTAGCCTTAAGTGATCTATGACGAGGCGTGGCCATTAATGGGCGGTTTTGGTGTAGTTGTGTCATTTAATGCAATCGGGTCATTAAATGCTCAAGGGTTAGAAGTTGGCATTTAATTCAACTAGATTGTATGTTAATAAAATGCATAATGTAATAGGTACGTTACAATGAAGGTTTGCAAGCTCGGTTAGCTTCCACAAGAGTCTTGAGGTGAGTGGAATGATTATGCATATGTGTATATAATGTATTTCTGGCAGTCGATACCACATTGGGTCAATATATGATATGGGTTTAAGTTCGGACGTTCGATGCCATGTCATATATGTGTGTGGGCATGTATTGTGGGTTTAAAGTTCGGGCGTTCGATACCATATTACACGTGACGGGTGGGTTTAAAGTTCGGGCGATCGATACCACTTCGGAGTTAGTGTTATAATTTGTTGTGCACTAACAGTTGTTGGGAACACCAATGGGAAATTCGAAGTAAAATTCCTTATACTATTGGTTAACCATGGCTATGTGTATTGTTGTGTGGTGTTTTCACATTATTCGAGTTATATTTGTTATCGTTGTGCTAGCTTGTGGTCTTGGAGATTTAGCGTTATGCCTTGCGTTGGTATGTCTTTTAAATTGCTAGCGTGTATGAGGTAATTGTGTATGTGATTGCATGTAAATAGGTTATATATGTATGTGTATAATTATTGCATTCACTAAGTGTTAGCTTACCCTCTCGTTGTTTATCTTTTTAGATGCAGGCGCAGTTAAGGGCAAAGGGGTTATCGGACATTAGGTGTCCCGTGATGATGCTTTGTTGGAGTTTTGATGTTGGCCTAACGTTTTGGGTAGTTTAGTCCTAAACCATGCTCAAAGTGTCGTTTGGATTGTAAACTATCATTTGTAATGGGTCAAACTTGTACTAAACTTTATTCGTGGCCCTCATGCCTTTTGTAAACAATTAATTGTTGTGCGTTTTAAATGTAACTCGTGAAATGGGTTACATATTTATTTGGCGTGTAATTGTGTTGTAAAAAGAAAATTTTTTATCGTATGGATTACGGGTTGGGTTGTTACAAGTGGTATCAGAGCATGGTCTAAGGGATTTAGGTGACTTGAGATAGGCGCCTAGACTTAGACTTTTGTGTTGTGGAATTATATGCGGGACTTGTAGGACTACGGGTCAGTGCGGGGTTTGATTAGTTCTTTGATGCATAAGTGGACAACTATGATATGTTATGATGTTACTAATCATGTGTTGTTGTTTTGAACATCGAGCAAGATGGTTGTGACACCTTTGAGCATGGCACGGTGTAGCGACCCGACAAAATCGTCATTGACGGCACCGTCTACTTAGGTCCCGTTACGTGGTCATAAGTCTTTAAAACAACGTTTGACCAAAAGATATGTCGCATTCATTTCAAATGTAAAGATTGTTCAAAGTTTACAAGAATAGTTCCACCACAAGTTACGTTACAAAGTTATAAGTACAAATGAAACTTATGCGACACAATTTAAAAGTAGCCAAAAGATGCTCCATGTATGCATATATACTCGACATCCAATGCAAGTATCAAAATAATGAGCGGAAGCATGTATCATGTATCGTTCAAGGACCTGAGAAAAACATAGAAATCTGTCAACGAAAACGTTGGTGAAATCATAGGTTTAAGTAAGTAAGTACAAATGAACCACAAGATTTATAACATTTCAATAATAGTTAACCATTCCAAAAATTTGTTATCACGAGCACCCAATTATCAATGCTTAACATTCCTTCCATAGAACCCCATCACCTTAGTGCTAGAACATACACTGTTTCTCGAAAATATATTTTATTCGTAAACGGTAGCGAACCGTTTGAATGAGGGTTTGTCAAACCCATATGGCCATATAACATAAGTTCTCGCTTACACCCGACAAGTGTAACTAATGATAATCGAATTGAGGATTTTTGTTCTAAACTCGTATGTAGAATGTTTGTTTTTCTGTACTTGTGTTCACTTAGTTAAAAAGGAACGTTTATGTTTTCTCATCCCAAATGTAAGTTTCAAAAGAGTAAAAGTGGGACTATGATCTCACCTTGAGTGCACGAGTAGTAAAGTACTTCAACAAGTAAACGTGTGCAAAGAACAATGCTAGTCTTGACCTAAACAATAGGTTGTATCAATAACGGTAAACACGATAGGTCAAAGATGTTCAATTAGTCCTATGGCTCGTTATGACTCGAATACTACAACATGTGAGTCAAATTGTCATGTTGCATGCAAGATACGAGTATAAAAGCATGTTAGAACGATTTGCACAAACATTTGGTTAAGTTTGATTAAAAGTCAACTTGGTCGGGTCAAAGTCAACGAAAAAGTCAACACGTTCGGGTCGGGTCCCGAACTATTTCTCTGAGGTTTTTAATCATATATGAGCACGTTAGAACAAGTTACATGTGAATCGGAGGTGCGTAGCATAGTAAACATTTTTCGAAAAATGGTAAAATGAAACAGAAACTTCAAGTGTAACTGGACGGCGTCCAGATTTTCTGGACGGCGTCCAGTATTAAAGGACTGGACGGCGTCCCAATATCTGGACGACGTCCAGTATCGAAGAACTGGACGGCGTCCTAATATCTGGACGGCGTCCAGATTAGTATTCAGGTTCTGTTTGCTGAAAGTCTCAAGTGCACGAACCAAAATCCAAACAAACACAATTTATGATCCGCAAACAATCAAGACAAGTATCTTATACCGTTGGGAAGGTAATTTGACGAGGAAAACAACAAAACACATTTCATCAATCAATCTACCTATTACAACAACCAAAACCGCATCTAATGCTTAACATTAACCGCATACAAGTTCATAAATGCAATTCAATGATTCGGGCAACCAATTTACATGAATGATATGCCGTTTTGAAGGTAATCAAGCATACAATCCAACTAAACACTTACCAATAATAATCCATGGCATTCAATGCATCAAAAGTCCATTTCAAGTTCATCAAACCCTAACCCAAATTCACCAAAATCATAAATCAAGTTCATGAACTTTTCTAAAGCAACCTACACATCAAATTGAAGCTAGTGATACTAGGAACACAATTAGAACATGAACTTTTAACATCTAACAACATATGATCATCCAAAACTCAAGAACAACACACCAAAATTCAAGTTCATGCTAGTTACTTCAAAACAACAAGATCGAGCATACAATTCATATATTCATGTTAGACTTGAGCCATAGACACTAATTAACACTTTTATAAGTTAAAAACATCAAGAACACAAAATCTAGTGATTTTAGAAAGTTACCCAAATGTAATGAAATCGGTATGGAATCGAAGAAGAAGATGCAAGGATCACGAATTTGTAATTTGTTTTGTTGCTAACTTCCTAATCCAAATTTAGATGATGAATTCTTGTTGGTGTTTTTGAGAGAAAAAGAAGAAGAAGATGGAGAAGATGAAATGAATGGATGAGAGGAGTTTGACTCCTTTGACCTAGTCACCATTTTGGAATTTTGGCAAGTTTAGTCCCTCAAGTTTGAATCGGGTGCGTGAATTACCTAATCGAGATAATTTAAAACGCGTATTAATGAAAGATGTTATAAATATATAACGGACTTTAAAATAGTTAAACGGAAAGTAACCAGAAAAAGGCGGGATGTTACATTACCTACTCCTTAAAAGAAATTTCGTCCCGAAATTTAAGTAGGCGTAGTAGTCGTTGTTTCTTCCTCGAGATCTTGGGTTTCCAAATTCACGAATAGATGAGGATACTTCCTTTGCATTTGATCTTGTCTTTCCCAAGTAAACTCGGGTCCCCTTTTGGCATTCCAACGAACCTTGACAATTGGAATTCGGCTTTGTTTTAACGTTTTGACGGAGGTGTCCACAATTTCAACCGGTTCCTCCACAAAATGAAGTTTGTCATCGATAGTAAGCTCCTCGAGAGGGATGACGAGTTTGGGTTCGGCTAAACACTTTTTCAAGTTAGATACATGGAAAGTAGGATGAATGGAACTGAGTTGAGGCGGAAGATCTAAACGATAAGCAACGGTTCCAACACGCTCCAAGATTTCGAAAGGACCAATATACCGCGGATTTAGCTTCCCGCGTTTCCCGAAATGAATTACACCTTTCCAAGGTGCGACTTTTAACATTACGCGATCACCGACTTGGAATTCGAGGTCGTTGCGTCTAGTGTCGGTATAGCTCTTTTGACGACTACGGGCCGTCCTAAGCCTATCTCGGATTTGAACGATCTTCTCGGTTGTTTCATGAATAAGTTCGGGACCGGTGATTTGTTTTTCGCCTACTTCGGTCCAACAAAGAGGATAACGACATTTTCGGCCATATAATGCTTCGAATGGTGCGGCGTTAATACTCGCGTGATAACTATTGTTGTAGGAGAATTCGGCGAGAGGCAAGTGCTTATCCCAAGCTTTTCCAAAGTCGACAACGCAAGCTCGTAGCATGTCTTCCAAGGTTTGAATTGTGCGTTCGCTTTGTCCGTCGGTTTGTGGATGATATGTGGTGCTCATGTCTAAACGCGTTCCCAATGCTTCTTGCAAAGTACGCCAAAATCTAGAAACAAAACGGCCATCTCGGTCGGAGATAATCGATAAGGGTACACCGTGTCGAGCTACGATTTCTTTGATGTAGAGTTGTGCGAGTTTCTCCATGTTGTCGGTTTCCTTCATGGCTAGGAAGTGCGCGGATTTGGTGAGTCGGTCAACAATGACCCAAATAGTATCATAACCGCCAACCGTCTTTGGTAGTTTGGTGATAAAATCCATCGTTATCCTTTTCCATTTCCATTGCGGGATTTCGGGTTGTTGAAGTAGTCCGGACGGTCTTTGATGTTTGGCTTTGACTTTGGAGCAAGTTAGGCACTTTCCAACATAAGTAGCGACGTCCCTTTTAATGTTCGGCCACCAATATTTTTCTTTGAGGTCGTGGTACATCTTATTGGCACCGGGGTGAATCGAATATCTTGACTTATGGGCTTCGTCTAAAATAAGGCTTCGCAAGTCCCCATAACTAGGTACCCAAATTCTTCCGCGAAATATCGGAGTCCGGTTTCTTTAACTTCGAATCGAGAGGTGAGGACGTTCAAGTGTTCGAGAGAGATATTTTCATCCTTGAGAGCTTCGTCTTGGGCTACACGAATTTTACTATTGAGGTTGGTGTGAATGGTGATGTTTAAAGCTCGGACACGAAGAGGCACCGCTCTTTCTTTTCGACTTAAGGCATCGGCTACTACGTTTGCCTTCCCGGGATGGTAACGAAGCTCGCAATCGTAATAGTTCAAAGTTTCAATCCACCATCGTTGTCTCATGTTTAGTTGCTTTTGATCGAAGATGTGTTGAAGGCTTTTGTGATCGGTGAAGAAAGTACTCTTGGTTCCATAAAGATAGTGTCTCCACATTTTAAGTGCAAAGACAACGGCTCCGAGTTCAAGATCATGAGTCGTGTAATTCCGTTCATGAATTTTTAGTTGTCGAGAGGCATAAGCAATGACTTTCTTCCGTTGCATCAATACACACCCAAAACCATGTTTCGAGGCATCGCAATATACAACAAAATCATCATTGCCTTCGGGAAGTGACAAGATAGGAGCGGTGGTTAGCTTTTTCTTCAAGATTTGAAACGCGGATTCTTGCTCAGTCGCCCAAATGAATTTCTTTCCCTTGTGAGTTAATGCGGTTAGAGGACGTGCAACCAAAGAGAAGTTTTCGATGAATCTACGATAGTACCCGGCGAGACCCAAGAATTGACGAATGTGAGTAGGAGTAGTAGGAGTCTCCCATTTACTAATGGCTTCGATTTTCGTAGGATCGACTTTAATACCTTGATCACTTACAACATGACCAAGAAATTGAACTTCCTTCAACCAAAATTCACACTTGGAGAATTTGGCATAAAGTCGTTCTTGTCTCAAGAGTTCAAGCACAAGTCAGAGATGTTGTTCGTGCTCTTCTTCATTTTTAGAATAGATCAATATGTCATCGATGAACACAATAACGAATTTATCGAGATACGGTTTGCACACGTGGTTCATAAGATCCATGAACACCGCCGGTGCGTTAGTGAGACCAAATGGCATGACAAGGAATTCATAACTACCATAACGAGTCCGGAAAGCGGTTTTGGAGACATCTTCCCCCTTAACCCTTAATTGATGATAACCCGAGCGGAGATCGATTTTCGAATATACACAAGACCCTTGTAGTTGATCAAAGAGGTCATCGATGCGAGGAAGAGGATATCGGTTCTTAATCGTCAATTTATTTAGTTCACGATAATCAATGTACATTCGTAGGGATCCGTCTTTCTTTTTAACAAACAAAATCGGAGCGTCCCATGGTGAATGGCTAGGTTGGATAAAACTACGGTCAAGTAGTTCTTGGATTTGACTTTGTAATTCTTGCATTTCGGATGGAGCAAGTCTATACGGTGCACGTGCTACGGGTGCGGCTCCCGGAATAAGATCGATTTGGAATTCTACCGGTCGATGAGGTGGAAGACCCGGCAATTCGTCGGGAAATACATCGGAAAAGTCACTAACAATTGGCACATCATCGATATGCTTCTCATCGAACTTGACTTTCTTAACGTGGGCAAGGATCGCAAAACAACCCTTACGGAGTAGTTTTCTAACTTTAAGGCACGAAACGAGGTTGAGTCTGGTGCAAATCTTATCGCCATAAACAATCAAAGGTTCACCATTATTGATAGGAATTCGGATTGCGTTAAGATCACAAAGGATGTGAGATTTCGTTTTGACTAACCAATTCATACCGATTATTACATCAAAGCTTCCTAGTTCCATGGGTATCAAGTCAATTTCAAATTCCTTACCCAAAATGTTTAACGTACACCCCCGGTAATATGTGTCGGCACTTAATAGTTTCCCGTTAGCCACTTCAATGGTATAAGTGGTATCTAATGGAAGAGGTGGAGTGCTAAAAGAATGAGTCAAAGTCTTGGATACAAAGCATTTATCGGCACCCGAATCGAATAAGCAAGAGACATAAGAATTGTTGAGAAGAAACGTACCCGTGACTAGTTCAGTGTCATCCCGGGCTTCCTCAGTGTTGATGTTGAAAGCTCGGCCGCGCGTGTTGGGGTTATCTTTCTTCTTTGGGCATGCATTTCTATAATGACCCGTTTGGCCACATTCATAACAAGTGCCCGTCTTTGGTGCATTGGGCTACTTTCGAGCGACGGGAGTGGCACTTTTACAAACGTTGGCCTTATGACCAATTCCTTGGCACCGATGGCAAATTAGCTTACTACATTCGCCAAAGTGATGTTTGTTGCATTTGTTGCAAAAAGGTAGATTTCCGGCATAACCCTTCTTGCCGTCGGAGGTGAAAGATTTCTTGGCAAAGTTGTTGTTGCTTGATTGGGGAGCTTCCCATTTTCTTTTGTTGTTACCCGACTTGTCCTCGGCTTTAGGTGCCGGTACTACGATTTCGTCCACCGTCTCTATCAATTTGCGGGCCATGTTCAAAGCTTCTTGATGATTAGGGGGTTTGGATGACATTACTCCGTGTTTGATGCTCTTTGGAAGACCATCCATGTAAAGTTCAACCCTTAAAGACTCGGGGTTCACAAGGTTTGGGCACATCAAGGCTAGTTCAGAAAATCGTTGATTATAGGCCTTGAGATCGTTTCCGACCGCTTTTAGAGTTCTTAGCTCTTGTTCGAGCTTTAGGATTTCCTCGTGCGGAAAGTATTCGGTGATCATCTTTCCTTTCAAATCGGACCAAGAGAGAGCGTGGGCTTCATCGGTACCCACCGATTGTACATAGGTGTTCCACCGAGTGAGTGTGACGCTGGAGAAAGTGTGAGTGGAGTACTTGACCTTGTCTTGGTCCCGACAACCGCTTATGCTAAAAACGGCTTCCGTTTGCTCAAACCATCGAGTGAGAGCAACCGGTCCTCCGGTTCCATCGAAAGTGTGAGGTTTGCACCCCATGAAAGCTTTATAGGAGCATCCCTCGTTTGAGTTACCGGCTCTATTGTTGTTGTTGTTGTTGTTGTTGTTGTTGTTGTTGTTGTTGTGATTGTTATTATTATTGTTGTTGGATGAGTGACCGGCCATGGCCGCATCTACGGCGGTGGCTATCATGCATTGTAGAGCTTGTTCGGGAGTTTCACGGCGTGGCGCACGGCGAGGAGGCATTGTTCCTTCAAAACAAAAGAATACCGTTGGTTAGTATTCTAAATAATACTAACCGTGATATGGAATAAAGATAGAGAGAAAATTTTCCTTGACTCGCCTTAAATTCTTTATGCCACAATGTCGGAACGTTCATATGAGTCACCGTAATATAATCCCGGAAATTATATTACCCTGATTCATATGTGCATTCGACATCATTTCATATAGTCAAGGTGGCGTGTCAATCAAATTAAACAACGTGAGATTAAGATGAACTAAGAGTAGATATGAGTAGAAGCGTTCGAGTATAAATGCACAAGTAGTCAAGTAATTCCTACTTCAAGTCTATATGCCGGTTAAGTCTATATGCCGGTTGTAGTCTAGACTCACCAATGTACCCTATGATTCGAGGTTGACACCAATGAACTCTAAATCCCTACAACCAACGCTCTGATACCATCTGTAGCGACCCGAAAAAATCGTCATTGACGGCGCCGTCTACTTAGGTCCCGTTACGTGGTCATAAGTCTTTAAAACAACGTTTGACCAAAAGATATGTCGCATTCATTTCAAATGTAAAGATTGTTCAAAGTTTACAAGAATAGTTCCACCACAAGTTACGTTACAAAGTTATAAGTACAAATGAAACTTATGCGACACAATTTAAAAGTAGCCAAAAGACGCTCCATGTATGCATATATACTCGACATCCAATGCAAGTATCAAAATAATGAGCGGAAGCATGTATCATGTATCGTTCAAGGACCTGAGAAAAACATAGAAATCTGTCAACGAAAACGTTGGTGAAATCATAGGTTTAAGTAAGTAAGTACAAATGAATCACAAGATTTATAACATTTCAATAATAGTTAACCATTCCAAAAATTTGTTATCACGAGCACCCAATTATCAATGCTTAACATTCCTTCCATAGAACCCCATCACCTTAGTGCTAGAACATACACTGTTTCTCAAAAATATATTTCATTCGTAAACGGTAGCGAACCGTTTGAATGAGGGTTTGTCAAACCCATATGGCCATATAACATAAGTTCTCGCTTACACCCGGCAAGTGTAACTAATGATAATCGAATTGAGGATTTTTGTTCTAAACTCGTATGTAGAATTTTTGTTTTCCTGTACTTGTGTTCACTTAGTTAAAAAGGAACGTTTATGTTTTCTCATCCCAAATGTAAGTTTCAAAAGAGTAAAAGTGGGACTATGATCTCACCTTGAGTGCACGAGTAGTAAAGTACTTCAACAAGTAAACGTGTGCAAAGAACAATGCTAGTCTTGACCTAAACAATAGGTTGTATCAATAACGGTAAACACGATAGGTCAAAGATGTTCAATTAGTCCTATGGCTCGTTACGACTCGAATACTACAACATGTGAGTCAAATTGTCATGTTTCATGCAAGATACGAGTATAAAAGCATGTTAGAACGATTTGCACAAACATTTGGTTAAGTTTGATTAAAAGTCAACTTGGTCGGGTCAAAGTCAACGAAAAAGTCAACACGTCCGGGTCGGGTCCCGAACTATTTCTCTGAGGTTTTTAATCATATATGAGCACGTTAGAACAAGTTACATGTGAATCGGAGGTGCGTAGCATAGTAAACATTTTTCGAAAAATGGTAAAACGAAACAGAAACTTCAAGTATAACTAGACGGCGTCCAGATTTTCTGGACGGCGTCCAGACGGCGTCCCAATATCTGGATGGCATCCAGTATCGAAGAACTGGACGGCGTCCAGATTAGTATTCAGGTTCTGTTTGCTGAAAGTCTCAAGTGCACGAACCAAAATCCAAACAAACACAATTTATGATCCGCAAACAATCAAGACAAGTATCTTATACCGTTGGGAAGGTAATTTGACGAGGAAAACAACTAAATACATTTCATCAATCAATCTACCTATTACAACAACCAAAACCGCATCTAATGCTTAACATTAACCGCATACAAGTTCATAAATGCAATTCAATGATTCGGGCAACCAATTTACATGAATGATATGCCGTTTCGAAGGTAATACAATCCAACTAAACACTTACCAATAATAATCCATGGCATTCAATGCATCAAAAGTCCATTTCAAGTTCATCAAACCCTAACCCAAATTCACCAAAATCATAAATCAAGTTCATGAACTTTTCTAAAGCAACCTACACATCAAATTGAAGCTAGTGATACTAGGAACACAATTAGAACAACTTTTAACATCTAACAACATATGATCATCCAAAACTCAAGAACAACACACCAAAATTCA
The DNA here is from genome assembly GCF_046630445.1 of Rutidosis leptorrhynchoides. Classification (NCBI taxonomy): domain Eukaryota; kingdom Viridiplantae; phylum Streptophyta; class Magnoliopsida; order Asterales; family Asteraceae; genus Rutidosis; species Rutidosis leptorrhynchoides. Next base: position 211,929,316 of record NC_092335.1, read on the forward strand.
AGTTCATGCTAGTTACTTCAAAACAACAAGATCGAGCATACAATTCATATATTCATGTTAGACTTGAGCCATAGACACTAATTAACACTTTTATAAGTTAAAAACATCAAGAACACAAAATCTAGTGATTTTAGAAAGTTACCCAAATGTAATGAAATCGGTATGGAATCGAAGAGGAAGATGCAAGGATCACGAATTTGTAATTTGTTTTGTTGCTAACTTCCTAATCCGAATTTAGATGATGAATTCTTGTTGGTGTTTTTGAGAGAAAAAGAAGAAGAAGAAAGATGGAGAAGATGAAATGAATGGATGAGAGGAGTTTGACTCCTTTGACCTAGTCACCATTTTGGAATTTTGGCAAGTTTAGTCCCTCAAGTTTGAATCGGGTGCGTGAATTACCTAATCGAGATAATTTAAAACGCGTATTAACGAAAGATGTTATAAATATATAACGAACTTTAAAATAGTTAAACGAAAAGTAACCGGAAAAAGGCGGGATGTTACACACGGAATGTGAGCGTAATAGTGAGTCGCGACCACTATTACGGTTGCAAGTCAAGTCAAGCAAGGATGTGCGACAAGTATCGAGCTAGATGTGGTGTGTGTGCAGTCATATGCATAGGTATATATGTGTATTAAATTGTTGGTAATGTCTAATCCATATTTAATCTTTAGAATGAAGACGAGAAACGGAACGAATACGAATGGCAATGGTGGTCCCTCTCATATGGAGGAAGATGAGATGACTACCAAGATTAAGACCGCTTTAGAAAACTATGTTTCGGTTTTCTCACGAAGGGTTAAACAAATATTCGAAGAGTCAGTTTCAGAACAAATTGTCGATATGATTCAAGAACGGATGACTAATGCTGTTAAAGAAGAAGTTGAAAGGAGGTTTCCTAGACCTCAAAATGTGGGCGAGTTGGAGTTTAGCTATAAGAACTTCTTGGCGACTAAGCCTCCTCACTTTCACAGGGATCCCGACCCCATGAAGAGTGCGGCTTAGATTTCCGATGTTGAAGGTTGTTTTCGCACGACCGAGTGCCCTCCCGAAAAGAAAACAAGGCTTGCTACTAGTTTGTTAAGGGGCCATGCTAAAGATTGGCTCGATGGCAAGATTGATATGGTGGGTGATGCAGCTTTTGTGGGGTTATCTTGGGCGGATTTCAAGAAGGAGTTTTTCCTTGAATATCATACGCAAGCGGATCTTTTCAAATTGCGCAACGAGTTAAGGAACATGCGTCAAGGGTCTTTGGACCTAAACACTCTTAAAACCAACTTTTTCGCTAAGGCGCGTTTTTGCCCCGAGTATATGGGGAATGATCAATTGTTAATGGAAGATTTTCATGCGACCCTTAGAGATGATTTGAAGGGTAAAATTAGTATTGGTCAGGTTGAGACCTTTGCTAAGCTTTTGGCGGTGGCGAAGGGGTTTGAAGTGCAAGCTCCGAGTCCGGTTAGTTATGCGCCAAGTAAACGAAAGTTTGAAGCTTCTAATTTTTCGAACACGAAGAGTAAGGGAGCATCCGAAAGTTTCGGTAGCGTGAAGAAGGGTGCTTCTAATGGTTACATGGTCACTTGTTTCAATTGTGGGCAAAAAGGTCACTACTCTCGTGATTGCCCAAAACCGCGTACTAATGTGATCACATGTTTCAATTGTCAATAAGAAGGGCACCGAAAGTAGAAGTGCCCCAAACTCCGAAATGATCAAGTTAAGAGAATGGAGAAGGCGGTAGGGTCAGCTAGGGGACGTAATTATTTGATGACCAATGACGAAGCCAAGCAATCCAATGAAGTCGTTTCAGGTACTTTCATGGTTAACTCTAATCCGGCAAGGATTCTATTTGATAGCGGTGCAAATTTATCGTTTGTGTCTCCAAAATTTGTGCCTAAACTTAATAAACCGTTAGCTAAGTTAAGTCGTCTGGTAGAAGTCGAAATAGCGGATGGCAAGACGGTGCTAGTGGTTGATGTGTGTAAGAATTGTAATGTTGTGTTTGGTTCCGAGAACTTTAATATTGATCTCATTCCGATGACGTTGGGTGATTTTGATATCATGGTTGGTATGGATTGGCTCGATCATAATAGAGCCGATATTGCGTGCCATGAAAAATCTACTCATGTGAAGACCCCAAGTGGGGGAGAGTTAATTATTCATGGTGATAAACGTAGAAGACTTCTACCGGGATGTACTTTTACACGGGCACGTCGTTTCCTTGTTAGTGGTGGCATGGCTTTTCTTGCCTATGTTATTGATACTCGTGATGAGCCACCACCCATTCGTGAAATTCCGGTGGTAAGTGAGTTTGAAGATGTTTTTCCGGATGAGTTACCGGGTGTTCCGGCGGAAAGACAAGTCGAATTTCGCATTGAGTTGGTTCCGGGAGCTACTCCCATTGCTAAAACTCTTTATCATTTAGCACTGACGGAAATGCAAGAATTGTTGAATCAAATTCAAGAGTTACTTGAGAAGGGTTTCATTCGACCGAGTGCTTCGCCATGGGGTGCTCCGGTTTTATTCGTGAAAAAGAAGGATGGAAGTATGCGGATGTGTATCGACTATCGGGAGTTGAACAAGGTGACGATCAAGAATCGTTATCCATTGCCTAGGATTGACGATTTGTTTGACCAACTCCAAGGTGCGACGTATTTCTCAAAAATTGACCTACGGTCCGGTTATCACCAAATGCGGGTCCGTGAGGAAGATATTGACAAAACGGCCATTCGAACGCGTTACGGGCATTTTGAATTTGTGGTTATGCCTTTTGGTCTTACGAATGCACCGGCGGCATTCATGGATCTTATGAACCGAGTGTGCCAACCTATGTTGGACAAGTCGGTAATTGTGTTCATTGACGATATTCTTGTCTATTCTAAGAGCATGACGGAACATGAACACCACTTGCACGAAGTATTGAAGACGTTGAGAAAAGAGAAGTTGTATGCTAAATTCTCAAAATGTGAATTTTGGCTAAGGGAGGTTCAATTCCTTGGGCATATTGTGAACAAGGATGGTATTCAAGTGGATCCGGGGAAGATAGAGACGGTGAAGGATTGGGGACGACCGACTACGCCTACGGAAATCCAAAGTTTCCTCGGATTGGCTAGTTACTATCGTCGGTTTATCCAAGACTTTTCTAAGATTTCTTCGCCATTAACTAAGTTGACAAGGAAGAATACGAGATTCAATTGGGAGAACGAGCAAGAAATCGCTTTTCAATTATTGAAAGAGAAATTGTGTAAAGCTCCGGTCTTGGTGTTGCCGGAAGGTGTAGTTGATATGACGGTCTATTGTGATGCTTCTTTGAATGGGCTCGGGTGTGTTCTAATGCAACGAGGTAAAGTCATCGCTTACGCCTCTCGCCAATTAAAGGAACGTGAAAAGAGATACCTAACTCATGATCTCGAATTAGCGGCGGTGGTCCATGCTTTGAAAATTTAGAGCCATTACTTGTATGGTGTCAAGTGTACGATTTATTCAGATCACAAGAGTTTGAAACACCTTTTTGATCAACGGGATTTGAATTATCGTCAACGTAGATGGATGGATGTGGTGAAGGATTATGATTGTGAGATACTTTATCATCCGGGCAAAGCGAATGTGGTCGCGGATGCGTTAATCCGAAAGAGTCACCACCCGGCGTTACGATTGGGATTGTTACGTATGATTATTACTAACGATTTTCTTGAAAAACTTGGTGTGATTCAAATAGAGGCTTACGTTCACAACAAGCATGCGGAACGAATTGTGGGGCAATCGGAATTCATTACGATGGGTTCGCGTGGTTTATTGTCTTTTCAAGAAAGAGTGTGGGTACCTAAGATGGGTGATTTCCGAAAGGTGCTTCTTGATGAGGCGCACAAGTCTAAGTATTCCATACATTCGGGTGCGACAAAGATGTACCATGATTTGAAGAAAGATTATTGGTGGCCGGGCATGAAACGCGACATTGTTAAGTATGTTGAGCAATGCGTCACGTGTTTGCAAGTTAAAGCCGAACACCAAAAGCTGTATGGTAAGTTGCAACCACTAGAAATTTCGATGTGGAAGTGGGGCCATATTACCATAGATTTTATTACCAAGTTTCCGAAAATGGCAAGAACCCAATTTGACACTATTTGGGTGATTGTCGATAGATTGACGAAGAGTGCGTTGTTTCTTCCTATTAAAGAAGCAATTTCGTTGGAGGCACTCGCGAAGATGTTCATTAAAGAGGTGATATCGAGACATGGCGTTCCCGCGTCTATTGTTTCAGATCGGGACACGCGTTTTACTTCTCGATTTTGGAAGAAGTTTCATGAAGACATGGGTACGAGGGTGAATATGAGTACGGCGTATCATCCTCAAACGGATGGTCAAACCAGACGTACGAATCAAACATTGGAGGATATGTTACGTGCGTGTATTATTGATTTTGGCGGTAGTTGGGACGAACATTTGCCATTGGTGGAATTCTCGTACAATAATAGTTTTCACTCTAGTATTGGAATGCCACCATATGAGATGTTATATGGTAGGAGGTGTCGAACCCCGATTTGTTGGGGTGAAGTGGGTCAAAGGGAAGTCGGGAGCACCGACTTGGTATTGGAGACAAATAGCAAAATCGATATGATTCGGGCTCGTTTAAAGGCGGCGCAAGATAGACAAAAGTCTTACGTCGATAAACGTAGGTGACCGATCGAATTTGAAGAAGGTGATATGGTGATGCTTAAGGTTTCGCCATAGAAGGGTATCATTCGGTTTCGAAAACGGGGAAAGTTAGCTCCTCGGTTTATTGAGCCGTTTAAGGTTTTAGCTCGTGTTAGTGAAGTCGCGTATCGTTTGGAATTACCCGAAGAACTTGGGGGATCCATAACACATTTTATGTTTCCCACCTCCGTAAGTGTCTTGCGCATGATTCTTCATGGATGCCTTTAGACGAAATTGAGCTAAACAACAAGTTAGAATACGTTGAAGAGTCGATTGCTATACTCGATGAGAAGGTAAAAATGTTGCGTAACAAAGAGGTGAGGACCTTTATGGTCCAATGGCGTCATAGTAAAGGTTCCGAGTTTACTTGGGAGCCCGAAGAATTCGTGTTGGTTTACCTTCCCTCGTGTCATGCGGCTTGGATCGCGAGGACGCGCTCCGATTTAAGTGGGGGAGAGTTGTAACACCCCGTTTTCCCGTGCGCGTCTAAAGGTACGTACTTAATCAATAGTACGCTTATAACTTATTCGTTATGTGATTAAATGAACTAAAGTGTTAGTTAGGTGTAAGTGCATATATGTATATGTGTGTATATATATATGGGTATATTCGAATGCGTGCGTGTACGCGTATATGAATGTGACGTGATGGCGTTGAGTCATGTGAGACTTAAGGTTGAAGTTTAGATGTGCATAGGAAGGGTGAATGAGGTGTGCTAGTTGTTGAACCCTTGATTCATGTTAAATTGTCGAAGTGACCAGACCTAGGCTAACGTCGCGCCGCGACAAACGGGTCCGTGTCGCGACCATTGAAGCAAACCAGGATCAGAAAGAGGGTTAAGAGTGATCATTTTTCCTTCGATTCGTCGCGCCGCGACGAATAGTGCCACGCCGCGGCATCCCTGCAGATCAGACTCCGAATTCTGCTCAAATTAAATAGGGTTTAGGGGCAATTTGGTCTTTTTACGTGTAGATCTGTTTGGAGTTTTTAATATCAGCCACTTGTTCTCCATTTCTTATTTCTTTTCCATTTTCTTTCATATTTTCCTCTCAAATCCTAAAACCCACTTAGATTAAACTCAAGATTTGAATGTGAAGTTTTGTGAATCAATCCTAGAAGCAAGAATTAAAGTTGCTCTCCTTGTTACTAGCTACAAGAGGATAGTTTTGGTAAGTCTCAACTCTAAGTTTTGAGTTTCCTTTAGTTTAAGCTAGGGTTTGGTTCATATGGAACTTGTGTGACCCATTTGAGGGTTAAATGGGTGGATTTTGGGTTGGATTGTTAAAAGGAAACCCTAAATAGCTATTATCTAGGGTTTGGTCTTGTGATTTGAGGTTGTAAGTGCTAAGTGATGTTGTTAGTCACTAATGCACTTTTAAAAGGATGAAAGAATTTTTAATGTGTAAGTTTGACTTGGTTTGTGAGTCAAAGAGTCAAAAGAGCACTGGTTGACCTAATCGGGTGAAATGGTTATGAAATACACCAAGTTTATGTTAGTTGATGTTAATAGACCCTAATCACTAGCCTTAAGTGATCTATGATGAGGCGTGGCCATTAATTGGCGGTTTTGGTGTAGTTGAGTCATTTAATGCAATTGGGTCATTAAATGCTCAAGGGTTAGAAATTGGCATTTAATTCAACTAGATTGTATGTTAATAAAATGTATAATGTAATAGGTACGTTACATTGAAGGTTTGCAAGCTCGGTTGGCTTCCACAAGAGTCTTGAGGTGAGTGGAATGATTATGCATATGTGTATATAATGTATTTACTTGTACGAGATTCGATGTGGGTTTAAGTTCGGGTGGTCGATACCACATCGGGTCAATATATGATATGGGTTTAAGTTCGGGCGTTCGATGCCATGTCATATATGTGTGTGGGCATGTAGTGTGGGTTTAAAGTTCGGGCGTTCGATACCACATTACACGTGACGGGTGGGTTTAAAGTTCGGGCGATCGATACCACTCCGGGGTTAGTGTTATAATTTTTTGTGCACTAACGGTTGTTGGGAACACCAATTTGAAATTCGAAGTACCATTCCTTGTACTATTGGTTAACCATGGCTATGTGTTTGTTGTGTGGTGTTTTCACATTATTCGAGTTATATATGTTATCGTTGTGCTAGCTTGTGGTCTTGGAGATTTAGCGTTATGCCTTGCGTTGGTATGTCTTTTAAATTGCTAGCTTGTATGAGGTAATTGTGTATGTGATTGCATGTAAATAGGTTATATATGTATGTGTATAATTATTGCATTCACTAAGCGTTAGCTTACCCTCTCGTTGTTTATCTTTTTAGATGCAGGCGCAGTTAAGGGCAAGGGGGTTATCGAACATTAGGTGTCCCGTGATGATGCTTTGTTGGAGTTTTGATGTTGGCCTAACGTTTTGGGTAGTTTAGTCCCAAACCATGCTCGAAGTGTCGTTTGGATTGTAAACTATCATTTGTAATGGGTCAAACTTGTACTAAACTTTATTCGTGGCCCTCGTGCCTTTTGTAAACAATTAATTGTTGTGCGTTTTAAATGAAACTCGTGAAATGGGTTACATATTTATTTGGCGTGTAATTGTGTTGTAAAAAGAAAAATTTTTATCGTATGGATTATGGGTTGGGTTGTTACACGAAGCCCACAAGTCAAGATATTCGATTCATCCAGGAGCCGGTAAAATGTACCACGATTTCATGGAACAGTATTGGTGGCCAAATCTTAAGAAGGATGTTGCAACTTATGTTGGGAAATGTTTGACTTTCTCGAAGGTTAAGGCCGAACATCAAAGGCCATCTGGGTTACTTCAGAAACCGGAAATCCCGCAATGGAAGTGGGAAAGGATAACGATGGACTTCATTATGAAACTACCTAAGACGGTGGGCGGATACGATACCATCTGGGTTATCGTTGACCGTCTTACCAAATCTGCACACTTCTTAGCCATGAAAGAAACGGATACGATGGAGAAACTCACTCAACTATACATAAATAAAATTGTATCTCATCATGGTGTGCCCTTATCGATTATTTCAGACCAAGATGCCCATTTTGCTTCCAGATTTTGGCTTTCTTTGCAAGAAGCCTTGGAGACACGTCTCGACATGAGTACTGCGTATCACCCACAGACCGACGGACAAAGTGAGCGAACGATTCAGACTTTGGAGGACATGTTGCGTGCTTGTGTTATTGATTTCGGAAAGGCTTGGGAAAGGCATTTGCCGCTAGCCGAATTCTCTAACAACAACAGTTATCATTCGAGTATTAACGTCGTACCTTTTGAAGCGTTATATTTTCGAAAATGCCGTTCTCCTATTTGTTGGGTCGAAGTAGGCGAAAAGCAAATCACCGGACCCGAGTTAGTCCATGAAACAACCGAGAAGATTGTCCAAATTCAAGCAAGACTCAAGACGGCCCGTGATCGCCAAAAGAGTTATGCTGACCTTAAACGTAAAGACTTCAAATTCAATGTGGGTGACCGTGTAATGTTGAAGGTCTCACCTTGGAAATGTATGATCCGTTTTGGAAAACGTGGGAAGTTTAACCCGCAATACATTGGTCCTTTCAAAATTTTGGAGCGTGTTGGACCCGTTGCTTACCTTCTGGATGTTCCAACTCAATTGAGCTCAGTTCATCCTACCTTCCACGTATCAAATTTGAAGAAGTGTCTTGCTGAACCGGAACTTGTCATACCATTAGAGGAACTTACGATTGATGACAAACTCCACTTCGTGGAAGAACCTATCGAAATTATGGACCGTGAGGTCAAAACTTTGAAACGCAACAAGATTCCGATCGTCCGAGTTCGATGGAATGCCAAACGAGGACCTGAGTTTACCTGGGAACGAGAGGATCAAATGATGCAGAAGTATCCTCACCTTTTCCCAACTCCTCCATCTACCTCAGCTTAAAATTTCGGGACGAAATTTTCTTTAACAGGTGGGTAATGTAACGACCCTGGATTTTCTGACTTATATTTATTAATATTTATTATTAATACTTGCGTTATACTAAATGTATTCTTATACATTTTACTTGCTACCGTATTTGACTTTAAATGTCCCGACTTGTCTTTGTGACACACGTACTTTTCACGAATAATATTTCAAATATTATTTACATTCATAATTAATTTATTATTAATTATTTTAATTAACTAATTCAAGTAGTTAATTACTTGGGCTTTACTTATTTAATTGTTACATACTTGGACTTGGGCTTTTATTATTGGATTTGGACTTGGAAGCCCATCCTACATTTCTTAATGGACTACTAGTAAGCCCACTTTTATGCTAGTTATTTATTAATGATAAGCAAGGTTAATTAAGTTAATGAGGAGACAAGAATGTTGCAAGCATGCTTACACCTCTTTCCCATACATTTAACCTTATACCTCATACTAGCATACACCATTATCCCATGCATGAAAGTTGAGTTTTGACCTCCCTTTTTGGCCATCTAAACCGTCGGCCTCCATGGTGGGTGAGGGAGGTTCAAACTTTTTTTTTGTTACTTATTTACTAGTCTTCACTTCATTTTACACACACATACTTACACCAATTTATTTTTCTCTCAAACTTTGTAAGTAAAAACTTTATTTTCTTTCACATCATCATTCACTAGTTTGTTGTTTGTTGTTCAAGATCAAACATTATAGTTTGTATCTTCATGAATCTTGTTTCTTCCATCTTTGTTTGATGAAGAACTAAGAACAAGGATCTAAGTTTCTATAACTTATGGTTCTACACTTAAAATGTTCTAAAGATCTAAAGCTCATAAGCTTTAAAATCTTACTTGTGTTCATGTTTTGTAAACTTAAGGTTTATTTTCTTAAGATCCAAGCTTTAGCTTGAATCTTCTTAAGTATGAAACAAACATGAATTGTTACTTGTAACTTTATTTTATTTCTTTCTTTTATAAGTAAATTAAATTTGTGATGTTATTATTTTGGTCAAGTATTACTAGTTAAGCTTGATCTCATTATTCTTGAAACTAAAGTCTAAACTTTGTAAGTTCAAGAACATGGAAGTTTAAATTTCTAGTTATAACTTCATACACTTATGTTGGATCTAAGTTTCTATAGCTTATGGTCTTCCAATTTTGTCTAAAACAAAAGCTTATAAGCTTATATACATTTTACAAGATTAAAACCTAAGTTTCATGACTTATGGTTTCATTAAAGTAAAGATCCAAGTTCTATAACTTAGGGTTTAACTTAAGAACACTAGATCTAGAATTTTTAGTCTAGGATCTTTAAGATCTAAGTAAGATCTAAGTTCTACAACTTAAGATCTTGTTTATTTAGTTTACATTCAAGTTTATAGCTTAATATTACTACTAGAACTCATGTATGTGTCGGATCTAAGATCTTGATGTAACTTTGGTTCATCAACCTTCATACAACCCTTAAATGAGTTGTGCTACATATCTTAGACTTACACTAGTGTCATGATGGTCAAAACTTGGTAAAGATGATGCAAACACATCAACGAGTTGTACACTTGAAGCTATAAGCATCAAGGATGAGAACCGTGATGAGCATCAAGCACCAAGAACCCACCGGAACACATTGCTTATGGTTTTCTAGGTCTGATCATGTAACGACCCGACCAAAACCGTTATTGACGGCGTCGTTAACTTAGGTCCCGTTGCGTGGTCGTAGTCCCTATATGAGACTCGTTTGACCAAAATTATGTCGCGTTCATTTGAAAGGTACAAAGTTTAGTTTAACAAACGGATCGACAATAAGTTTAAGTTTACAAAGTTATAAAGTATGAATGAAATAACTTGCGACATAATTAGTTTGAAACCACAGTTGCTATAAATAGCGTAAGTAAGTAGACAAATGTTTGAATCCAAAAATGCTATCCCTAGCGTATGCATGCATGGTAGACTCCAATCAAGTAATCAAAGAGTGCGGAAGCATGTATCAAGTAGCCGAGTATGAACCTGAGAAACATATAGAAAACTGTCAACGAAAAACGTTGGTGAAATCATAGGTGTATTTGTAAACGTTGTTTTTGAACCACAAGATTTAGTATTCCCATAGTTGATTATCAAAATCGCTTGCATTCCAAAAGTATTGTTCGCGAGCACCTAATTATCAAGACTTAACGTTTCCTTCCATAGAACCCCATCACAATAGTGTTAGAACATACACTGTTTCTCGAAAATATATTTCATCCTTAGACGGTAGCGAACCGTCCGTAATGAGGGTTTGTCAAACCCGTATGGCCACACAATATAAGTTCACGCTTACACCCTGCAAGTGTAACTAATGATAATCGAATTGAGGATTTTTGTTCTAACTCGCTGTGGAATGTTTGTTTTCCTTGTACTTGTGTTCAAAGTATAAAAGTAAGTAGTACAAAATGTAACAAAGTATATGTTTCTCAGCCCACAATTTAAAAGTATAAAAAGTTGTTGAAAAGGTGGGACTATGATCTCACCTCGAGTGCACGAGTATAAAGGTACTTCAACAAGTAAACGTGTGCATGAAAGTTGCTTAGCCTTGACCTAAACAAGTAAGTTATATCAATTAACCGGTTACGACACGAAGTCGGGTGAAATGTGTTCAATTAGTCCTATGGCTCGTTACGACTCGATTAAGTATAGCATGTGAATCACGTTGTCAAGTTTCATACAAGAAACAAGTATAAAAGCATGTTAGAATGATTGTATAAAAGTTTGGTTAAGTTTGACTAAAAGTCAAACTTGGTCAAAGTCAACGAAAAAGTCAACGCGTTCGGGTCGGGTCCCGAACTATTTTTCTATGCTAAATATTCATATACAAGTATATTAAAACAAGTTTCATGTGAATCGGAGGTCGATAGCTAGTCAAACATTTCGCGTGAAATGTGACAAAGTGAGCAGAATCTGGCCAGGCCAATCCGCGCGCCGCGCGGGGATGGGGCGCGCCGCGCCACCATCTGGGCAGAGATTTCTGGTCAGTTTTTCAAAGTATGCACGAACCAAACATCAAACATTCACCATTTATGATCCGCAAACAACCAAAACATGTATCTTATATCCTCGGAAAGGTATTTTGACGTGCAATACAACTAACCACATATCATCAAACAAAAACATCATTTACAATAACCGAAAACTCGTCAATTGATCAAGAAAGGTTTATTTTCAAAGTTTCAAGTTCGTAAAACGTATTTTATGATTCGGGAATCCAATTTACACATACGATATGCCGTTTTGAAGGTAAGGAAGCATACATTACAACTAAACACTTACCAATAACATTTCATGGCATTCGAAACATCAAAAGCTCGTTTTAAGTCTATCAAACCCTAACCAAAATCCGCAAAAATCAATATTCATGTTTTTGAAGTTTCCTTAATCAACCTACGCATCAAAACGAAGCTAGTGATACTAGTTACACAATTAAAACATGAACTTTAACAATTTAACAACATTAACTCATCCAAAATCAAAGATTTAGCACACCCATTTCAAATGTTCAAACTAGTTACTCAAATCAACAAATCGAGCAAACAAAACATATATTCATGCTAGACACGAGCCATAGACACTAACTAACACAATTTCAAGTCAAGAACACGAATTTAAGGAAAATTAGTGATTTTAGAAAGTTACCCAAAATTGATGAAATCGGTACCAAATCGAAGAGGATGATGAGAGGATCACGAATATGTAATTTGTTTTGTTGTAAGCCTCCTAGATCGAATTTAGATGATGAATGATTGAATTGGGTGTTTGTGTGTGTGTTCTTGCTAGAGAGAAAGAGAGAGAGATGGAGGTGATTGAATGGTGGTGATTGGGGTGGACTAGTTGACCTAGTCAACTAGTTTGCCCCGTGTCAATTTTAGTCCCTCGAGTTTAGAAGCGGGTGCGGGATTTAACCGATCGAATATTTTTAAAACGCTCGAGTAAACGGGTGATGTCAAAATTAAATAGCGGGAATATAATGAACGTTACTCACGGAAACTATTAATTTAAATACGAAAGATTATGTTTTTAAAAAAAAAAGACGGTGTTAAAATTAAATTTAATGGAAAAACGCGGGATGTTACATTATCCACGCCTCAAAAGAAATTTCGTCCCGAAATTTAGTTGGAAGTAGTAGTTGTTGAATCTTCCTCGAGATCTTGCGTTGCCAATTCTACGAGTGAGGGAGAAGTACGTCCTAGGGTATTTCAACGAATTTTGACGGTCGGGATCATATGTTGTTTTAAGGTTTGGCTTCACGATTTATGGTTTCAACCGGTTCTCCTAGGAAGTGAGGGTTATCGTCGATAGTGAGTTCATCAAAGGAGATAACAAGTTCTCGTTTCGCAAAACATGTCTTTGAGTTGATACATCGAATGTAGGATAAACGGAGACCCAAAATGAGTCGGAAAAGTCTAAACGGCTAGCGACGGGTCCAAAACACCCCAAGAATTTAAAGGATCAAAATACCGCGGATTTAGCTTCCTACGTTTTCCCGAAACGGATTGCACCTTCCCAAGGTGCGACTCTTAACGTGACGTGGTTTCCCACGTGGAATTTGAAATGTTTACGTCTAACATCGACGTAGCTCTTGGTGATTACGAGTCGCGTAGGGTTTTACCTGAATATGAATAAATTTTCTCGGTTGCTCATGAATAACCTCGGCCCCGGTGAATTGATCATCGTTTACTTGGTTCGACAAAGGAGAATGACGTTTCCGGTCACATGTGGTTTCAAAAGGAGTGACGTTAAAACTCGAATGAAAATCATTGTAGTACGAGGATTCGGTTAAAGGAAAATACTTTTCTCAAGTAAATTTGAAGTTGGTAATACAAACTTGTATTATGGTTTCCAAGGTTTAAATCGCATGTTTGTTCGGTCCGTCGGGTTGTGGATGGTACGCGGTACTTATGTCTAAACGCGGTCCCGAGGCTTTTTGTAAGGTACTCCAAAATCTAGAAGTGAAACGAGGATCTCGATCCGAAACGGGGTACATTTCCCTAAGGCATATTGAACAAGTTTGCTAGGAATTGAAAACGTTAGCTAGGACAAGTTTCTCAAGAAAATTCGCGTCGCGGAAGATTTATCGGTTTCCAAAAACGTTCGTCGGGGCAAGTTCTTATCGGGTTTTTGAAAACGATTGTTAGGACTATCCACCCTCGCGGCGAATACTTGTATGACGTGAAGAGTCGCTCTCCATTGAGAATTTAGAATAAGGACCTCCTGAACCGGAAGTACGGGGGTGATGCAAAAGAAGTTCCCGCCCCGATGTGAGCATAACGAGTAAATTGTAGTTAGTCAATAAGACTGTGCGAGGACGAGCTAGTATACCCGTGTGACATACGGTTGAAGTCGAATGGAATCGGTAATTCATTCGGAAGCATAAATATAATTTTACAATAATTGAAGGTGTGTCCCCGGTATGGTTGTTATAAATATTCTCGGAGATTTCGGATGTCCAAACCTGAAAAGATGAAGTCATGTACATGGCACATGGTGGTGTTTAGGTTGATCGAGTCTAACCACCATCACGCGTCACTAGAACTTTGGTATGTCTTACCGTAATATAACCACGTTGATCGAGTGTCGTTATATTACGCTAACTCATACCTCCATTCCCACATCACTCTATAGATTCAAGTTCGTGTAATCGTGAAGTTTAAATAAACAAAGTGTAACGACGTCTCTAACGTGACTCGTATTGAATCGAAAGAATTAGTGCAACTATAAAGAAGCGTTCCCCGAGGAAAGTGTATAAATGATTGTTCACGTCATTTCGGTTCAAGTCAAGCGATAATGCCCTTAGGCACGAAAAGAGTAACGAATCATGATGACAAAAAGTACGCCACCGTAGTGATAATTAGCGATGACGATACTCACCTAGAGTAGTGATGGTAGTAACACCAAAAAGTAGATAGTAAGAAACACCAGTGGGAAACCGAGAGTAAGTTGAAACGGTGGCAAATAACAATCCGGGAGACAGAGTTCCCGAACGAGTGTGACTAATGAAGTCGTCGTCATCCATACGTGTATGAATCATGAATTTACGTGTGTTACCAAAAAGTGGCGGAATACGAGTTCGTATGATGAAGGTTGGGTACCATTAAAAAGTTTGCCTAAGAATGATTCAAGTATAATGCACAAGTAGTCAAGTAAGTGCTATCTATAGCAAATGTATGTCAGAATGCAATGGCTAACTATCCGGTTGTAGTCTAGACTCACTAATGCATCCTAACGACTCTGTTAGACACACTAATGCACATCCTAGTTCCCTACAACCAACGCTCTGATACCACTTGTAACGACCCGACCAAAACCGTTATTGACGGCGTCGTTAACTTAGGTCCCGTTGCGTGGTCGTAGTCCCTATATGAGACTCGTTTGACCAAAATTATGTCGCGTTCATTTGAAAGGTACAAAGTTTAGTTTAACAAACGGATCGACAATAAGTTTAAGTTTACAAAGTTATAAAGTATGAATGAAATAACTTGCGACATAATTAGTTTGAAACCACAGTTGCTATAAATAGCGTAAGTAAGTAGACAAATGTTTGAATCCAAAAATGCTATCCCTAGCGTATGCATGCATGGTAGACTCCAATCAAGTAATCAAAGAGTGCGGAAGCATGTATCAAGTAGCCGAGTATGAACCTGAGAAACATATAGAAAACTGTCAACGAAAAACGTTGGTGAAATCATAGGTGTATTTGTAAACGTTGTTTTTGAACCACAAGATTTAGTATTCGCATAGTTGATTATCAAAATCGTTTGCATTCCAAAAGTATTGTTCGCGAGCACCCAATTATCAAGACTTAACGTTTCCTTCCATAGAACCCCATCACAATAGTGTTAGAACATACACTGTTTCTCGAAAATATATTTCATCCGTAGACGGTAGCGAACCGTCCGTAATGAGGGTTTGTCAAACCCGTATGGCCACACAATATAAGTTCACGCTTACACCCTGCAAGTGTAACTAATGATAATCGAATTGAGGATTTTTGTTCTAACTCGCTGTGGAATGTTTGTTTTCCTTGTACTTGTGTTCAAAGTATAAAAGTAAGTAGTACAAAATGTAACAAAGTATATGTTTCTCAGCCCACAATTTAAAAGTATAAAAAGTTGTTGAAAAGGTGGGACTATGATCTCACCTCGAGTGCACGAGTATAAAGGTACTTCAACAAGTAAACGTGTGCATGAAAGTTGCTTAGCCTTGACCTAAACAAGTAAGTTATATCAATTAACCGGTTACGACACGAAGTCGGGTGAAATGTGTTCAATTAGTCCTATGGCTCGTTACGACTCGATTAAGTATAGCATGTGAATCACGTTGTCAAGTTTCATACAAGAAACAAGTATAAAAGCATGTTAGAATGATTGTATAAAAGTTTGGTTAAGTTTGACTAAAAGTCAAACTTGGTCAAAGTCAACGAAAAAGTCAACGCGTTCGGGTCGGGTCCCGAACTATTTTTCTATGCTAAATATTCATATACAAGTATATTAAAACAAGTTTCATGTGAATCGGAGGTCGATAGCTAGTCAAACATTTCGCGTGAAATGTGACAAAGTGAGCAGAATCTGGCCAGGCCAATCCGCGCGCCGCGCGGGGATGGGGCGCGCCGCGCCACCATCTGGGCAGAGATTTCTGGTCAGTTTTTCAAAGTATGCACGAACCAAACATCAAACATTCACCATTTATGATCCGCAAACAACCAAAACATGTATCTTATATCCTCGGAAAGGTAATTTGACGTGCAATACAACTAACCACATATCATCAAACAAAAACATCATTTACAATAACCGAAAACTCGTCAATTGATCAAGAAAGGTTTATTTTCAAAGTTTCAAGTTCGTAAAACGTATTTTATGATTCGGGAATCCAATTTACACATACGATATGCCGTTTTGAAGGTAAGGAAGCATACATTACAACTAAACACTTACCAATAACATTTCATGGCATTCGAAACATCAAAAGCTCGTTTTAAGTCTATCAAACCCTAACCAAAATCCGCAAAAATCAATATTCATGTTTTTGAAGTTTCCTTAATCAACCTACGCATCAAAACGAAGCTAGTGATACTAGTAACACAATTAAAACATGAACTTTAACAATTTAACAACATTAACTCATCCAAAATCAAAGATTTAGCACACCCATTTCAAATGTTCAAACTAGTTACTCAAATCAACAAATCGAGCAAACAAAACATATATTCATGCTAGACACGAGCCATAGACACTAACTAACACAATTTCAAGTCAAGAACACGAATTTAAGGAAAATTAGTGATTTTAGAAAGTTACCCAAAATTGATGAAATCGGTACCAAATCGAAGAGGATGATGAGAGGATCACGAATATGTAATTTGTTTTGTTGTAAGCCTCCTAGATCGAATTTAGATGATGAATGATTGAATTGGGTGTTTGTGTGTGTGTTCTTGCTAGAGAGAAAGAGAGAGAGATGGAGGTGATTGAATGGTGGTGATTGGGGTGGACTAGTTGACCTAGTCAACTAGTTTGCCCCGTGTCAATTTTAGTCCCTCGAGTTTAGAAGCGGGTGCGGGATTTAACCGATCGAATATTTTTAAAACGCTCGAGTAAACGGGTGATGTCAAAATTAAATAGCGGGAATATAATGAACGTTACTCACGGAAACTATTAATTTAAATACGAAAGATTATGTTTTTTAAAAAAAAAAAGACGGTGTTAAAATTAAATTTAACGGAAAAACGCGGGATGTTACAGATCAGGTCACCTGGGCTACTGTAAAGCTGATTTTCATTTAGTTCGGTTCGAGTAGATGATTTTCTGTTTAGGCCTCGTCTTAATCCGACTTACGGTTTAGGATTTATAGCCTTCCGAAAGTCACTACACCCTTTTAACGTTGTGCTGAAATTTCTGACCTACTCGCACTTAAACCATCACCATGGTCAAATGAAGACGAGTTGGGTCCTGGAAAATAGTCAGCAACTAGGGGACTCATATACGGAGCCATGGCCACTGGTCTCACCTCATTTCAGTTTGTATAGAGGTCGTGGCGACTGAACGAATTCATCCTTTGTTTCGAACTCTATTCTTGATTGAAACTTACATTACACTTTTTGACTTATGATGAATGATGATGATACTTAAGACCTAATTTACATACTTTTAAACCTTTGGGAGCGATTTAATGACTTAGGTTGAGGACCTTTCGGACCAACTACTTGTTTACTTATCTCGTACCGACTTTACTACTTTTCACTGTGAGTTATAGCATCCCTTTTTACTTTAACTATTTTGGGAACTAAGAATACATGCGCTTTTTACATTTTACATACTAGGCACGACTACTTAAACTTTATATATGTGTGGGTTATACAACGGTATAAACTTTCCCCTTAGCTCGGTAACGTTTAGTCATTGGTCTTTGAACCGGTGAACGCGAATCTTAGATATGGATCCATAGGGTTTGACATCCCCACTTGGGCTAGTAGCGCTAGCATTTAACGGGTGTTTAATACTTCATAAACTTACGCACTCGCCAAGTGTACTTTTAGGGGGTGATATTACGTTAAGTTAGTTACCAAGTGCCCACGGTTGAATATATACTTTTCAAACTGTTTTGAAATACGAAATCTCGTGGCCTACCTTACATTACTGTTATACTTAAACTATAACTCACCAACATTCGTGTTGACGTTTTTAAGCATATTTTCTCAGGTGCTTAGAGGTTTGATTGCTTTCGCTGTTGTAGTATTGCTGTGTAGACACTCGCTGCTTCTATTAGAGATGTCTCCAAATGAAACATTTATTTTGCATTCAAACTATGTTACTTTTGAAACAATGAATTTGTAACAACCATTGGGTCACGTACTATTATTATTACCTTCTATTCGTAGAAGCACGCTATCGTATGTTAAACTTATGGCGTTGGTTATGACGTCACCTTTTCTTATGAATGCAAACTTATTTTAAAGCATCATATAGTGTTTGACCTTGTAATGATCCTGTTGTTGATGATCCGTACATGTTAATTTTGTACGGGGCATCACGAAACCTACCTAATCATCTATCTTTTTTTACATTTAGGATGTCTCGCCGTAACCCAATTGTCATTTCTGACTCCGAGGGATCTGACTTCGAAAGATCTGTCCGCACACCGACTTATGGACCCATTTCTCCACCACCGTCACCAGTTTACCAACCGGCTACTCCACCCACATCACCTGTTTACCCGCCTGCTACTCCACTACACTCCCCTCTTATGGAAGAATCCCAAACAAATACTAATTATGATGGGGATGATGAAGAGGAAGAGGTTATGGAAGAAATTATTGAGGAAGAGGAGCCCGAAGAAGAGACTCAGCCTGAGCCAAGACCCCCTGTTGTCATAGCTCCTTCTTTAAAAAGAAATGAACCCGAGACATCAGATACCGAGAGTTCAAGTTCATATAAAGAACCCCGTCTTACCACTATTCCCGTGTTTTGCACCAACTCTGTTGAACATGCTATGGTAAAGAGTGATTTACATGAAGTGAAGACAGAGGTTGGTAAGTTAATGGAACTTATTGATGGTCACTTTAGTACCCTTGAAGATCAACAAGAGGAATTATCAACATACTCATATGATGTGTATAACATCTTCAGAAAGATTGCTTTGAGACATGATAGAGAAATTGAGCTGCAAAATCAAAGGATTGAGGAACTGGAGAAGGATGTGCAGTTTCTCAAGGATCTTTTGTGGGAAAAATTCAAGACCCAACCCCCATCTCCTAAGAAGAATTAGATCTTAGGATTTCTTTTTCTTTTTCCGTATTAGTTTTCATTCATTTTAAAGGCTTTGCCTAAAACTACTATCCTTGCTTTTCGTGTTTATTCTTGTTTCATTTCATGTTTAATAAAAGATGTTAGTTATCTTGGTGATGTTTAATGAAATTCAAGTGCTTTTAATACATCTCGTTGTTTCCCCTATCTATCTTTTTATGCGTTATGTGAATCTTGCGCATTTATTTAGCAAAATAATTTACTAGTGCCATTAACTCTTCGACTAATATTGTTTTATGTATTGAAGATCAATGGCTCAATCAATTCGTGGTGCTAACGTTCTTCCAAATGTCACTTTGACCCCCGCACAATTTCAACAATTGCTTGCTGCCGCTCAAGGCAACGATAATCAAGGGAACAACCAAGGAAATCCACCTATATCATGCACCTATAAATTCGTTGGTTCGAAAAACTCGAATCAATCTTTCGCATCTGTAACTGTGCGGATGTCGACCGAGTGAAGTATGCCACTCATCCACTAAATGGTCTTGCTTTGACTTGGTGGAACGCTTATGCCCAAACTGTAGGGCTAGATGCTGCTAATGCTATTCCATGGACCGTTGTGAAAAGAATGATGATTGATAAGTTTTTCCCAAGGAACCAAATTCAGAAGCTATAAGTAGAGTTTTGGGAATTGAAGGTCAATGGTACCAATATTGAAGCTTATACCAACATGTTTATAGAGTTGGTTTCATTGTGCCCAGACATGGTGCCCACTGAACAAAAGAAGATCGAGCGATACATAGAAAGTCTTCCTGACGAGATTCAAGGAAATGTTATTGCTGCTAGTAAAGAGACCTTAGATGCAGTAATACTTATGGCTCAAAACTTGATGATGTTGTAACGACCCTGATTTTTCCGATCGTTCTATACTTATGAGATTAATATTTACATAAATTAAACCTTACCAACATGATAAGCAATCCAAATTGTTGAGACTTATGTTTTTGAAAAGAGTTTTACACAACGTTTGACCGTCCAATTTGACCGATGATATCACGAACTATATAACATACAATAATTATATGTTTGTGTATATATATGTATTTATATATATTTAACATGATCTAAGGATGGTTTAATATCTCATTGTGTACTAATAACAATGAGTTATAAGTATACTTTGAAACTACTAACTTAAATTTTCAAAACGATAACTAAACTTAACGTTCTTTGACATAAATACTTATAACCTATAATGCTTATACATGTATCGTATATATAATGTATTTAATCACTTTTTA
This sequence comes from Rutidosis leptorrhynchoides, assembly GCF_046630445.1. Classification (NCBI taxonomy): domain Eukaryota; kingdom Viridiplantae; phylum Streptophyta; class Magnoliopsida; order Asterales; family Asteraceae; genus Rutidosis; species Rutidosis leptorrhynchoides. Next base: position 211,950,007 of record NC_092335.1, read on the forward strand.
AGGACTTAAATACATAAAACAATATAAGTATATTCACAAAAGATAGCTATATTTGAATTCTCGTTCCGTTTCCTCAAGATTTCTATACGTATATCTAGGGTATATGTACCCGTATCATACCCAGCTTCTATACGTATTTACTATTGGTATATACACATTAAATCAATATCCTAATCAACATTATTACTGCCCTAGATATGAGGTAACCAGGATTTGTCAAGTAGCATGAATTATTAGCAAGAAAACAAAATTAGGAATCCTTTTCTTTCTTTATAAACTAAGAATGTTTTTATGAATGAACACCATTTCTTCACTCCATTTTCTCATACCTACACCCTCATTTCTCACTAAAAATACTCCTAACTTCATACTTGATCATCTTTAAGCATTTTCCCCATCATTTAGCTTCAATTACAAGCCTTAAACACCATAAGAAAACTCTTTCAAGAACATATCAAAATAACCACCCATTTGAAGAAGTTTACTTCCAACCTTTTGATCTAACTCCACCACTCTTTGATTCCAAGATTTTTCTTATCTCTTACAGTAACTTTTTCCAAGTAACTTGAGGTAGTAACCTTATTCATAACCTTATTCGATTCATATTTATATAGCTATCTTATTTTGTGTTGTAAAATTTTAACAACAAGAACATAGTTTGAATGATTTCAAACTTGTTCGCAAACTAAATAGATCCTTCTAACTTAACTTTTAAAACACTTCAAGACCTGTAATATATCATAATGATATGCTAACTTAACAAGATACAACTTGTTTTTACAAAGAACACCTTAAAACTGAATCTACGTCGTCGGAGTGCAACCGGGGGCTGTTTTGGGTTGGATAATTAAAAACAATCTTGAACTTTGAATTGGAAGTTCATGTTCTGGAAAAATGATATTTCTTATTAATATGTTAACACATAAAAATTTCATGGTTTAACTCAAAGTGTAAGTATTTTTAAAAAAATGATCATTAAATGTTGTTTTTATGATGGAAAATGATCACTTTCATAAGTTTCACCAAAGTTTGATCTATAACCTGTGATTTCAAATACAAACGAAGGTATTTTCAGTTCATATTCTTAAAATTTGACTCGATCCAAGGAAGTGGCAATTTGAACTAACAAAAACGGAGTTGTAATGAAGAAACTACGACTAAAACAAGATTGGGTATCCGAAGCTAGTTTAGCTACGAATATATTTGGAGAAAAAGTAAATTAATCATATCTTTTCTAATTAATATGATATTTCACATATATTTACTCATGATTTGATTTTATATATTTCAGGACCACCCGTAAACAACACGAGAAGATTAATCATAAGACCTCATGATTGTACGCAACACGTCATTTGACAACACGGTACTTTATGTACGCAACACGTCATTTGACAACATGGTACCATGGATCGAGATTAATTCTGATCAATACGAATACGATGGGGTCTTTATTTATTTTATTTAAGCAACTAATTGTGGACCACTAACATCGGACTGCTAACTACGGACTAAGAAAATATTAAAAGTATATATATATATATATATGTAACGATTACTTAAAAAGAAAATATGTTGATATATTATATATATGGTTAGGTTCGTGATATCTATCGGAGACCAAGTCAAATTAAATACCTTCAAGGCAAAAGTGAGTTTCCTTTGCTCCCTTTTTAATTTCTTTTGCAATATATATTTTTGGGCTGAGAATACATGCGCTGCTTTTATAAATATTTACGAAATAGACACAAGTACTTAAAAATATATTCTACGTTGAGTTATACCACTGGCATACTTCCCTGTAGCTTGGTAACTAATATTTACATGGGTATTGTAAACGCGAATCCTGTTGATAGATCTATCGGGCCTGACAACTCCAACTGGACTGGACGACCAGTATTCAACGGTTGCATAGTACTTCGTTTCGGTGACTACACTTGGTACGGTGTAGTAATATTTCATAATAAAGGGAATATGCGACGTTGATTAATAGTTAAGTATGGTTACCAAGTGTTCAACCACTTAGAATGCGTTACATACACTTGCGAGTTTATTATGTTTATGATTATGAAATCTTGTGGTCTATTAACATATTGAAATAATTGTTACGATAAACCTATGAACTCACCAACCTTTTGGTTGACACTTTTAAGCATGTTTATTCTCAGGTACGAATTAAGTCCTCCGCTATGCATTTGCTCATTTTAAGGACATTACTTGGAGTCGAACATCGCAATGGGACCAAATATTGATGACTTCGTCCAGGGGGATAAGGACGGGTCCTTACAGTTGGTATCAGAGCAGTGGTCTTAGCGAACCAGGTCATGCATTAGTGTGTCTAACTGATAGTTGTTTAGATGCATTAGTGGGTCTGGACTTCGACCGTGTCTACATGTCAAAAGTTTTGCTTATCATTACGTGTCGAAAATTATTTACTTATCATCCTTAAAGTCTAGACACGTCTTACTGCCTCTATTGCATGTATAGTGTATAGACAAAAATTCATATCTTAGCGTATCTATTACGGTAAACTTTGCCTGATATCTCCCGTAAATTTCTCCGTAATTTAAGGGATCCTAGTACTATATATATCTATGCATATTATGCACTAAGAATACCATCCAACTATCAGTAGAAATCACTAATCTTTTCATACCAGAAATATTTTCTGTAATCGCATAAGATGGCCTCTACAAATCGACCAAGTTCCTCTGACTCTGAAGACAGCATGACGGGAGCACAACAACCAATCAACTACCGTGATTACTGGAGAAAATGGGGGTGGGTTCGTGACATACTCACCCTATGGAGAAGGGAAGAAGGTACTCCATATCATGAATCGAATCTACCACCTAATATTGGAGTACTCGACCCGCTCACCGGCGAACCTGTTCGCAACACCGTTTATACCCTTTTTGCGAGAATTTTTCGTCTTGAGGCTACCATTAACAGAACTAGAGAAGATATCCGATCTCTACCTCACACTGATAACCAACCAGGGTTAGCAGAGGAAGTCAAAGAACTTCGAGCTCGAGTGCTAACCTTGGAGAATATGGTTCAAAACTTACAAGCACCAGCAGCATCATCGGCACTAACAGTACCACCAACAATAACATCCGCGTCACCAACTTCGACATCTCATTCGGTACCTCGAGTATAATCATCGTTCTACATCATTTATCTTCGTTCGACATAGCGATTATGTAATCTCTAATGTTTTAGAGATTATATATTTTTGTCCTAACGGTAAATCAAATGAGTTTAATATCATATTGACTCATTAAATCCATGATTACATCTGAATAAAATAAATAGGTATATATATTTTTTTTCATAAAGATTGTAATTAAAAATTCATTCGTACAAACTGTTAATGGTGAAAATAATTTAACAGGTAGGTAATACCCGAGGAATATTTTGATTTCACATTAATAAGTTACACTGTACATTCTTCGAATCTGATTCTACAGTCATTTACTATCCTACTTACACCGATATACGAATCTGTTCACCACAAAATAACCATTTTCTTTTAATTTCATATTTGGATTTTGACTTCTCAGAAACCAACAAGTGGCATAATGAAGAAAACATTTGACAAAATAAAATTTGTTAGAAACAAACAAATTAACTATTAGAAAATTTTGTTAAGAATTCACGCTAACTGTTCCAGCTAACTATTCCTAGCTAACTGATTACATTTATTTATCGCAATTTTATTTATCGTCATTTAATTTTTGTTATTTATTTTACGCACTTTAAATATCGGGACACGTATACAAGGTTTTGACATATCATATCGACGCATCTATATATATTATTTGGAATAACCATAGACACTCTATATGCAGTAATGATCGAGTTCTCTATACAGGGTTGAGGTTGATTCTATAATAATATATATAGTTTGAGTTGTGATCGAGTCTGAGACGTATACGGGTCACGACACATATTAATTAATTCGAATAAAATATATTAAACTATATATATGAATTACTGGACTGTTAACTGTGGACTATCGACTGCGGACTAATAACATTGGACAATTAAAAAGAATTAAAATATTGATTATAACATATGAAACTAAACAATTCTTCAAGTTTGCCACTTGATTTCATCTTAAACCTCAATTGTATCTTGACAATTACAATTTGCGCTCAAACCTTTCATGATTCTTGAAAACACCTCGATCGAGAGGATGAACCAGCCGCACTTCATCTACAGAAGAAAAGATTGATGCATATAGTTATGCACCTGAAAAACCCTCGGAAACTGAGTAAACGATTAACACGTAGCTGTGCTAATTACTTTAGTGTTATTATTACCCAAAATAATTTGGTAATCCCTTTCAAAGTAGCAAATTTTGTCACAGCTCCAGCAAGTCAACTCCGACTTTTCATCCGAAACAACCTTATTATAACCTTGATATATATGTGTACTCTTTATTGTTACTGGGGAACCTTTTATATTCCACCATATTACCATCAGCGTTTAATCATCTAAAAACACAACTCTCTGAAAAACACCTCGATTTGATAACCGATGATCCAGATCCATTAACTTTGAAAATGCTGACGAAGCAGCGAAAGCTATAGATGGTCTTAGTGGCCAAAAACTTGACAATAAGAATGGTATGTTGGAAAAGCTCAGAAAATTTGGAACGGAAAAACGGATTGAGCTAACCATAAAGGAAACCAAGGAGAAATACAAGTAACATACTCTAAATTCATAGAACCCAGATAAATCTGAATTCGATGAAATCTTTAGAGAATATCTTGCTCCGTACCCACGTTAAAATCTTGCGGAAAATTTTCTCCATCAATCTTCGGACTTAGAAATTCCAAAAATATCATCATAAATATCTTCGATATTTCTGAGGATATTTATTCTTGTCCGAATTATCTACCTCTTCGTGTTTTCAGAATTTCATTATATTGGAAACTTCTGTAAAATCTGAGTATGAATTATGAATGAATTGTAGAGAAGTGTTGGGAATTGAAGCATGAGTTAGTATAATATAATGACACTTGGCCAACGTGATTATATTACAGCAAGTCATGCTGAGTTCCTAATGGAACGTGATGATTCATAGATCATAACTTCATCATGTGTCATGTTACATAACTCTTTCATTCTACATAACCTCCGAACATATCAAGAAGAATATATTCTTGATAGTTCTATTTTCAGTAATTTTGATAAATTTGAAAATCAAATCGTGCTATCACGTTCCTTCCTGCTTAGAACATTATAATCATTTGAAATTATATATCTACGAATTCTGGACCATTATTCGCTTGACTTGAAGTCGGGAAGAGAAAACAAAAGCATAGAGCTTCGAAATATAAGGGAGAATATAAAGCTCGATAACAACGCATAAATTACAAACCGTGTATGTCAATGTTTATCGCAACATAAAGACACGGAAGAATTAAAAACACTATAACCCCAAAGACGAAGTAGAAGAAAGTAGATTCCTCTGGTGGAAGTTGGAAAAGGAGAATGAATGTTGCGATAGTAAGGATGAGGACAAGAATCAGAACTGGATTAAGCATTTTCACAATCGTTTGAAAGTATGGATCAAGAAAGAAAGAATTGGAGTGGTGAAAATAATGGAACGAATGAAGTTCATTTATAGAGAAGATACCAGACAAAACAATCGAGACAGATAATCGCATTAAATTAAAAAGGATCCTAATTTTCCATAAATTCTGAAAAATCAAATCCTATAGATTTCCAAGATTTTCTTTTAAATCCCTTGAATTTCGGAATTCAATCGAGACAACGTCAAAAGTTAAGACGAACCTTATTTTTTCCAAAAATTCACCATGACTACATCAAAAGTTAAATCTCTATCTCAATCTTTTGTGACAGCTTCACTCGTACGCTTCACATAATCGAATCATTAATCGATAATGATAAAACTCTATTTGTCAACTAATAATTATCATGAAAACATTTTATTGTTAGCCATGACCACCTCGATCAAATTTCGGGACGAAATTTTTTTAACGGGTAGGTACTGTAACGACCCTGATTTTTCCGATCGTTCTATACTTATGAGATTAATATTTACATAAATTAAACCTTACCAACATGATAAGCAATCCAAATTGTTGAGACTTATGTTTTTGAAAAGAGTTTTACACAACGTTTGACCGTCCAATTTGACCGATGATATCACGAACTATATAACATACAATAATTATACGTTTGTGTATATATATGTATTTATATATATTTAACATGATCTAACGATAGTTTAATATCTCATTGTGTACTAATAACAATGAGTTATAAGTATACTTTGAAACTACTAACTTAAATTTTTCAAAACGATAACTAAACGTAACGTTCTTTGACATAAATACTTATAACCTATAATGCTTATACATGTATCGTATATATAATGTATTTAATCACTTTTTAAGGACTTAAATACATAAAACAATATAAGTATATTCACAAAAGATAGCTATATTTGAATTCTCGTTCCGTTTCCTCAAGATTTCTATACGTATATCTAGGGTATATGTACCCGTATCATACCCAGCTTCTATACGTATTTACTATTGGTATATACACATTAAATCAACATCCTAATCAACATTATTACTGCCCTAGATATGAGGTAACTAGGATTTGTCAAGTAGCATGAATTATTAGCAACAAAACAAAATTAGGAATCCTTTTCTTTCTTTATAAACTAAAAACGTTTTTATGAATGAACACCATTTCTTCACTCCATTTTCTCATACCTACACCCTCATTTCTCACTCAAAATACTCCTAACTTCATACTTGATCATCTTCAAGCATTTTCCCCATCATTTAGCTTCAATTACAAGCCTTAAACACCATAAGAAAACTCTTTCAAGAACATATCAAAATAACCACCCATTTGAAGAAGTTTACTTCCAACCTTTTGATCTAACTCCACCACTCTTTGATTCCAAGATTTTTCTTATCTCTTACAGTAACTTTGTCCAAGTAACTTGAGGTAGTAACCTTATTCATAACTTTATTCGATTCATATTTATATAGCTATCTTATTTTGTGTTGTAAAATTTTAACAACAAGAACATAGTTTGAATGATTTTAAACTTGTTCGTAAACTAAATAGATCCTTCTAACTTAACTTTTAAAACACTTCAAGACCTGTAATATATCATAATGATATGCTAACTTAACAAGATACAACTTGTTTTTACAAAGAACACCTTAAAACTGAATTTACGTCGTCGGAGTGCAACCGGGGGCTGTTTTGGGTTGGATAATTAAAACCATCTTGAACTTTGAATTGGGAGTTCATGTTCTGGAAAAATGATAGTTCTTATGAATATGTTAACACATAAAAATTTAATGGTTTAACTCAAAGTGTAAGTATTTTTAGAAAAATGATCATTAAATGTTGTTTTTATGATGGAAAATGATCACTTTCATAAGTTTCACCAAAGTTTGATCTATAACCTGTGATTTCAAATACAAACGAAGGTATTTTCAGTTCATATTCTTAAAATTTGACTCGATCCAAGGAAGTGGCAATTTGAACTAACAAAAACGGAGTTGTAATGAAGAAACTACGACTAAAACAAGATTGGGTATCCGAAGCTAGTTTAGCTACGAAAATATTTGGAGAAAAAGTAAATTAATCATATCTTTTCTAATTAATATGATATTTCACATATATTTACTCATGATTTGATTTTATATATTTTAGGACCACCCGTAAACAACACGAGAAGATTAATCATAAGACCTCATGATTGTACGCAACACGTCATTTGACAACACGGTACTTTATGTACGCAACACGTCATTTGACAACATAGTACCATGGATCGAGATTAATTCTGATCAATACGAATACGATGGGGTCTTTATTTATTTTATTTAAGCAACTAATTGTGGACCACTAACATCGGACTGCTAACTACGGACTAAGAAAATATTAAAAGTATATATATATGTAACGATTACTTAAAAAGAAAATATGTTGATATATTATATATATGGTTAGGTTCGTGATATCTATCGGAGACCAAGTCGAATTAAATACCTTCAAGGCAAAAGTGAGTTTCATTTGCTCTCTTTTTAATTGCTTTTGCAATATATATTTTTGGGCTGAGAATACATGCGCTGCTTTTATAAATGTTTACGAAATAGACACAAGTACTTAAAAATATATTCTACGTTGAGTTGTACCACTGGCATACTTCCCTGTAGCTTGGTAACTAATATTTACATGGGTATTGTAAACGCGAATCCTGTTGATAGATCTATCGGGCCTGACAACTCCAACCGGACTGGACGACCAGTATTCAACGGTTGCACAGTACTTCGTTTCGGTGACTACACTTGGTACGGTGTAGTAAGATTTCATAATAAAGGGAATATGCGACGTTGATTAATAGTTAAGTATGGTTACCAAGTGTTCAACCACTTAGAATGCGTTACATACACTTGCGAGTTTATTATGTTTATGATTATGAAATCTTGTGGTCTATTAACATATTGAAATAATTGTTACGATAAACCTATGAACTCACCAACCTTTTGGTTGACACTTTTAAGCATGTTTATTCTCAGGTACGAATTAAGTCTGCCGCTGTGCATTTGCTCATTTTAAGGACATTACTTGGAGTCGATCATCGCAATGGGACCAAATGTTGATGACTTCATCCAGGGGGATAAGGACGGGTCCTTACCGATGGCTAAGGGGAGAAAGGCCGCGGTTAACAAACAAGCCTCGAGGCTAAGACTAGTGAAGGCAAAAGGAAATTTGAGCCTACTCAGGAATCAAACCAAGGTTCAAATAAGAAAGTTGCCAAAAATTCAAGAGGAGGTTATTCTGGAAAACAATCTTATTGTACTCGTTATGAGAGACACCATTCTGGCTAGTGCAAGGCTGAGTGCACCAAGTGTAAGAAGATTGGTCATATAGCCAAGAATTGTAGGGTTGCAATTCCTTCAACTGATACACCTGCAACAAAAGCCAACGCAATCATTCCTGCATGCTATGACTGTGAAGAAAGAGGGAATTTTCGCAACCAGTGTCTAAAGAAAAAGGATAACACGGGAAGTGCTAAAAGCCGAGCGTTTGTGATGACTGCCGAAGAAGCTCGTGATGATGAGGAAGAAGGATAAAGAGGCACAAGGAAGAGTTTTTGGCAACTGCAAGAGTCATTTAAATTTCTCATTTTCATAGTGTTCTTTATGTTACCATTTAGTACATCTATATTTTGGAAGATTTCGTTAAGTTTCTTTTAAATGAATGAATGATGTTATTTTCTTTTCTTTCATTTTCCATTGAATCATTCACCTCGAAGAAGATGAATATTGACTAGATGACATAGTAGTAACTTTATGGAGTGATAAAAGTATGATTTAGTATAATATAATGACGCCTGATCAACATAGTTATATTATGATAAGTCATGCAGAAATCCTAATGTATCATGATGGAAATAAGGTCTGATCAACCTTAGGACCATTGTGTACAGTTACCTACTCCTTATCTCTATATTGTCAACTAAAAATATCAACCTTAGATATTATATTAAGTTTCACTTTCAAATTATCCCCGCCCGGTGCTGCACCTATTGCAAAGGTACCCTACCGTTTAGCACCATCTGAAATGAAGGAATTATCCAACCAATTCCAAGAAATTTTGGAAAATGTTTCATTCGTCCTAGCTCGTCTCCGTGGGGAGCACCCGTTCTTTTTGTCAAGAAGAAGGATGGCACGTTGAGGACGTGTATTGATTACCGAGAACTCAATAAGCTAACCATCAGGAATCGTTATCCTCTCCCGCGTATTGATGACCAGTTTGACCAACTGCAAGGATCAAGTATCTATTCGAAGATTGATCTCTGGTCGGGTTATCATCAATTGAGAGTCAAGGAAGCTGATGTTTCTAAGACTGCTTTCTGAACTCGTTATAGACATTATGAGTTTCTAATCATGCCTTTTGGTTTAACCAATGCTCCTGCTGTATTCATGGATCTTATGAACCATATATGCAAACCTTATCTTGATAAATTCGTGATCGTTTTCATTGATGACATCTTAATCTACTCCAAGAGCAAGAAAGGGCACGAGCAACATCTGCGATTGATTCTAGAACTCTTAAAGAAGGAACAACTGTATGCCAAGTTTTCTAAATGTGAATTTTGGCTGCGAACAGTACAAGTTCTTGGGCATGTAGTTGATAGTGAAGGAATACATGTCGATCCTATAAAAATCACCGCTAATCAGAAATTTTTCGAGAACTAGTCTTGGATAAAGCACATAAGACTAGATATTCTATTCACCCAGGCTCTAGTAAAATGTATCACGATGAGAAGAAGTTTTATTGGAGGCCTCATACGGACGGAAATGTAGATTGCCATTGTAATTAAGTGTAAACTTTTCTTTGACAAAACGTCGACCGAATGGTGATTTTTAGTCAACACTTCCTGTTAATTAAAGTTCATACATTTCACATCTCTAATCTTAAAAAGTGTCTTGTTGATGACACACCTGTTATTCCATTGGATGATGTCCGCATTGATGATAAAATGCATTCCGTTGAAGAAACGATAGAGGTTATGGATCGTGAGGTTAGAGGCTTGAAACAAAGCACTATTACTATTGATAAGATCCGTTGGAATTCACGAAGAGGCCCCGAGTATACCTGGAAATGTGAAGAACAAATGAAGCGAAAATATCCCCATCTTTTCTCAACCGCAGATGCATTCGAGAAGTCTACCTAAAACTTCGGGACGAAGTTTTCATTAACGGGGATGTACTATAACGACCCTCACTTTTCCATTCTTATTTTACTATATTGCCCTTAGGATATTTTTGTGCTCGTAAACTTTACTTAACAAAACGTCGACCAAATAGTAAACTTTTAGTCGACACTCTCTGTTAATTAAGGCTTACGTTTTTCTGTGATATTATAAATATTAAACTACCAAGTAATAATAAAAATGTAACATTTATATAAATGTAAAATGTTTGAGAAATAAATAGACTAAATAAAAGTTATGGACTAAATTAAAAAGAGTAAAATACATTTAATGCTATTAAAAAAAATGTTACATCTAATAATAATAAAGAAAAAAATAAAAAATAAAAAAAACGGCTATATATATATATATATATATATATATATATATATATATATATATATATATATATATATATATATATATATATATATATATATATATATATATATATATATATATATATATATATATATATATATATATATATATATATATATAATACATTTAAAAAGAAAAGTATTAGATGATAAATCCTTAAACTTCTATTCGAATCTAACTCCATACTACTCCTAATCTAAATCTAATGAGTAATCCTAATCAAACTCCAAGTATTCAAATTACTAATTCTAATTTAATCACAACTTCAAGATTTATAATCCTAATCTAGTTCCAACTCCCTAAACTAATCTTAATCTCTTTATTATCTTTAAGCAATTAGGTTTTGAATCAAACTCTAGTTATTGCCTTATAAAAGACTCACAAAGCTCATACCAATTCCATCACAATAATTAAATCAACTCACCTCTCTTTCTCTTTTGTTTTACTCGGCACTTTCAACTCCACACCGCCACCACTTTAGCCGATCACCATCATCACCAAACAGCCTCCATCGCCACTTTCTGTTGTGTTTCTATGGTCCCCAAAACCACCAACCTGCAGCCTGCTTTTGCTGCTGCTACTGTATGTCGAAAACACCACCACAACCACCACCTTTGAGCCACCAGCTTGCTGTTTCTGCAGCCACCTGTCACCACCTTTTGCTGCTATTTTTGCAGCTCACTTTCACCGCCCAAACAGCAACTTTGCTGCTATTTTTCGACCCAAAACAGGCTGCCCAGCTGCAGCCATAAACCGCCACCAAACACCCCATTAATCCGCTATTTTCATGCTATTTTTCTGCTGCTATTCGCCACCCAAAAACAGCTTACAAGTCGCCATTATTGCTTCTTCTGTTGCGGTTTCTGTATGCCCAAAAATAGTCCATTGACCCGCCCAAAGTGTCACTTTTCTACTGCGTTTTCCTCTCTCTTTTTACTGCTGCTGTATGCGTATTTCTTCATCCTTAATCATCACTCTTCTTGATCTTAAAACATCTTAAGGTATCCCTAAATTTCCTAAGTTCATAAAACTTTTAATTTGTTCTTTTTAAAGTATTATGTTAATTATTATAATTATGCTCATGAAACTAAGTAATGTAGTTAAAGAATATGAATAAGATAAAGAAGCATTGCATGCACACTTATGAATATGTTAAGGATAATAAATATGAATGTAATTGTTAATAACCTTATGAATATGGTTAATGAAATAAAATATTAAGTAATGATATGATTAATGAAAAGGTTAAAAGTATTAATAATGAATATGTTCATGATTATTAGTTTGAATACTTGAACATAATCATGAATGTTTAAAAGATTATGAAGATTGATAAAAAAAAGTATATGTATATATGTATCATGATTAAGTTAAGATAATAATTATGATTAGTATAATGATTAAAGATATATGTATGATATGAATTTAAAACTTGATCATGAGGATATATAAATTAGTAACATAAAAATGATGATTATGAAATATGTATTGTGATGGATAATGATTAATTAAAATAAGTAAGGGATAATAAAAATAGAAATAATAGGAGGATAATTATAAAAGTTTAACAAGATAATGGTGATTAAAAACAATTAAGGAGTTTAAAAACATAGGATATAAGACTAGAATTTGTCTAGGATATTTAAAATATAATATTAATGACAATTAAGATAATTATGGTTACTAATAAAGTGGTAAAGATAAGTACAAATTAGATAAGATAAGAATTAAAGTACTTAGACTTATCTAGGTTATTTAAAACATAATAATATAAAACAATAAGATTTAAAGAATAAAATTTTAATGATAATATAAGATATAAGATTATAAGTTAAAAGGTTTAACTAAAGTAATAATGTATAATATTACTATAGCACATGAAAACCTATCTTATATTGTAACACTTTAAATTAAACTAAGTTATATTAACACACAAATATTAAACTATAAAGTATAATAATACATTAACGTATCGTATCTATACTCTTACAATACGTGAAGGTTATAGTCAAAGGATAACGTATAATTTATATGAACCTCACCGCTACTTACGGTCGTAAGGGGATGATGTCTAGGTTGCCAATTATGGGGATAGCTTGTGGATCTCGAATGCCATGACTTAGATTCTGGTCAAGAGTCCTGGGCCCCCGGTTACATCTGGTCATCCTTGACTTACTTGATAGCAACGAAGTTTGGGGAAGATTGTATAACATCTTTGTAAAGAATTATAACCCGAACTTCTTTAAACTAGAAACATACTATAAGTGGAAGCTTTCCATAAATAGTAGGTTTCCAAAAATATAAACTTTTGAGAAATAGGAACTTTTCTCGAAAACCGTCACTTTAGTATAGATGCTATATTAATAAACAAACTTTATGTCTGTTAGACATTAGCTAATCAATGTTATATCTCTATGTTGAGATCTCCGATTACAAACTCCGTTCATGCTTCTTGCGTGGAATAACTTACTTGCTACTAAGGTGAACTTCATAGCCCCTCTTTTTACTATTTATTAACTGTTTTAGAACTGTTAGGGTGAGACACATGCTTAGTTTAAATGATTTACAATTTAGACACAAGTGTCTAAACTTTTTGATATGCAACTTCGTGAGACTATTGTTAACTTGTATTGATTATATCTTTACATACAAATCCCTACCGTAATATCGTTAATTGCTGAAATTGAAATGCTGCAAGCTTAATTATTGTGAGTAGGCCTATTAAAAGTGACGTCTCTACCCATTGACCTATCGTCAATGGGGTACATAATAATGATTACCGACACCCGTACAGTGTCAGGGGTGAATGTTTAACTCGATATTATAACTCATGGCATATTGATATTTTAATGTTTTGAACTAAGTCTTGTGGTCTAAAACTTATTATGATTATTAAACCTATGATGTTCAATCAACCATTGTGTTGACATTTTAAGCATGTTTGTCTCAGGTGAAGATTAGCTTATGTGCTGCCCTATGATGCTTAGCTAGCTGATGCATTGGAGTCCACATATTTAGAACTTATCATTTGTTATGAATTTCATTATGTAAAACATTATTACGTTTCCGCTGCAAATCAAATTTTGTTTTATTAAAACCTCTCATTTAGAGTTGTTCTCGCTTATATATACTTGTGTTGTGATATTGTGAAGTCATATTTACCCCGGCCCTATTTGGGGGTATGACACCACCGGAACATCTTCAATTCGTTTTTCCTCCGGTTCGACTTCCTCGGAAGGTTCCTCTTCTTCCTCAACCATCTCTCCTACAGATACCATGACCTTCTTTTCTTCCTCTTCCTCGTCATCCATATCATAGTCAGCATCAGGTTGGGTTCTTCAGCAAGTGGTGAATGTGGTGGAGTAGCAGGCACGTAGACTGGTGATGCAGGTGATATGGCAGGTACATAAACTGGTGATGTAGGTGGAGTAGCAGGTGCATAGGTTGGTGATTTGACTAATCCTTCAATCTCAGAGTCAAAAATGATGATCGGATTACGGTTAGACATCCTAAAAGAAAGAAAGAAAGAAAGAAAGAGGATTAGATAGGTTCTAAGGAAGACGTAAGAGCACGAAATATGGTAAATGAAAAGCACTTAAAACTAAGGTAGGAAAGGTTATAGACCTAAATATCGCTAAGGCACCCTAACTAACACATAAGACACACATAATATGCAATCCTGGTTCTCTATAACAACCTGACTCTGATACCAATCTGTCACACCCCCAAAATGGACCAGGGGTAATTGTGACCATTCATACCATAACACAGTTGTATAAATGAGAACGACTCTATATGAGACGTTTTAAATAGAACCTTTATTAATAAAATAGCGGAAGCGTATTAAATGTTTACACCATTAAATGAACTTAAATGAATGTTTATGAAATAAAATTAAATATGCGATGTGGACTCCATGCATGCATCAAATCTATCACTGCATAGTTGCATACAGCTAGCTCATTCATCACATGAGACAAAGCATACTTAAAGTGTCAACCAAAAGGTTGAGTAAAATTCATAGGTTTATAATCAATATTCAAAGATTTAGTTTAAAGTTGATCAATACAAATATATCAATCCAAAAGTGTTGCTCCATTTTGTAATTTCGCTACTAAACAAATTTACCCTATGACACCTTGTACTGTCAGTGTCGTTGAATCATTATTATGTAACCAAAGATCAGTGGTCGAATGGTTAGAGACGTTACTCTCAATAGGCCTACTCACAATAATTAAGTTTGCATTTATACGTAGCAATTAACGATATTACGGTAGGGATTTGGCATGAATCAAAGCATGACATCATAGTTAACAGCTGAGTACTTGTGTCTAAGCGTAAAACAGTTATAAAGCAAGCATGTGTCTCACCCCAAAAGTTATACAACAGTTATGAAATAGTAAAAAGTGGGGCTATGAAGCTCACCTTAAATAGTAAGTAACGGAGATCTCAACCTAGTGATATAACATTTGGTCAGTTATTGTCTAACAAACAAATAGTATGTTTATTAATATAATGACTATATTAACAGTGACAGTTCGTGATAAGATTTTGTATTTTTGGAAAGTTTCCATTTAAAATAGAGTTCCAGTTTTAGATAGTTCGGGTTATAATCCTTCACATTAAGACGTTGTACAACTTTGCCCAAAATTCGGTGCTATCAAGTATGTCGGGGATGATCAGATTTAACCGGGGGTCGGGAACTTTCAGTTGGACTATAAGTCTACAACCTTTCGTTCAATCCAAAACCTTATTTCCATCATGGCAACCTAGACATCATCCACATGACCGTAAGTAGCGGTGAGTTCGTATAAGTCATACGTTATCTTTTGATCATAACCTTCACTCATTATATGCGTATAGGAATACGACACGTTAATATATTATTAATATGTTTATTATATTTGTTATCGTATTAATAAGTCGATTATCTTATATTATATTAATAGTATAAGTGTATATAGGTTTTAAGTTTATTATTATTAAGTTAATATTATTATATACTTAGATAATATTAATGATTTATATATATATATATATATATATATATATATATATATATATATATATATATATATATATATATATATATATATATATATATAAAATATATGTTATGTATTTTATAATGTATATGTATATATATTAATTTAGTAATTAAGTAACGTTCATAATTATATAAAATATTTATTATATATTTAGATAAAAATATATTATAATTTAAATAGTTATTAACATATTTATATTAGGAAGTAATAATAAATAAATTTATATATATATATTATATGTATATATGTATATATATATATATATATATATATATGTATAAAATAGGCATATATATCCTAAATTTGTTTTTTAATTCAATTAATTATCAAATAATGATGTTTAGAATTTTTATAAGTTTCTTTAAGTTCATAAATCTATAGGAAATTTTATAAAAATAATTTATCTTATTTTTATATTTATTTTGTATTTATCTTCTCCTTTTTTCGGTATATAAATAATAGGAGTACAATTATAGAATAAATACTATTTCAAACCAAATAATTAGATTTATAATTTTTACAGGTTTATTAATGTTTTATAAACTTGGAAATATTTTGTATATATTTTTATTACTGTTAAAAATATATATTACTAATTTTACATAGTTTTTATGTTTATTTAATATATAATTCAAAATTAATTATAAATAATACTCCAATAATTCTTATAATTATTTTTATATGTCTATCATTGTTCTAAATAAATCTTATGTAATTTTTACAATTTTATATATTTTATAAAATTTAATTCATAATAAAGTATACTATTTACACAAACCGAAAACAATAAATAGAAAATAATAGAGTCAGTTATTTTAAAAATAATAAAATTGTATTTTAGTGTTAGAATAATAATAATATGATTTTAGATCAGATCCCATGAAAATATAAATTTTATTCAATTAGTTTTGTATTTTTTTCTTTTTCGGTTAACGATAATAAGAATAATTTAATATAAATTTGTATTTAATATATATAAATTATATTTTGATTAGAATAATTATTATATGTATGTTACTTTACTGTAAAAATAATTATATAATTTAATTAGCATGATTTATATATATATATATATATATATATATATATATATATATATATATATATATATCGACTACATATACATATACAATTTTACTATTTTTTATTAATTAAAAATATAAAAACGAATTATAAATCTGTAAAAATTATTTTTCCTATATCCCATAATACATAATAGTATTTATCATATATTATTTATAATATTTAAAATTCATTTCATATTTATTAAAAATCAAAATATGGTCCGGCTACTAAAAAGAAAATAAAAATGAAAAAAGATATAAAAGAAAGGGTGAAAAAGTTACAAGAATTTGTAAAGGGTTTGTGAGGGAGAGAATGAGAGATTTGGAAAGAAAAAAAAATTATGAAAGAGGATGGGTGTATTTATGCAAAAAATTACTTGGAGAAAAAGCTAGTTTATAAAAGGCAATTTAATTTCTTTTTTTCTTTTATTTATTTTCGACCGAAGCCCTTTATGGGTATTTTTTATTTTTTATTTACTTTATATTTTTATTATTACGAATGTTCTAGAATTATTTTTGTAATTTTATTTAATTTATTCCCTTTTCATTTATTTAACCAATTTTCTTATTATTATTATTATTAATATAAATTTTTAATATAGGTAAATTAATTCTTTTATTAATTATCCTATACTTTTATAAAAGTATTATACTTTAATTAATATTTTTTTCATTTTAACTAAAGTTCATTGTCGTTTTAACATATACTTCAATTAATTTAGGTTATATATGTATTTTAAATTTATATAATATTATTAACTAAAGACACATTAAATAATATAACTTTAATAAATATATATGTGTTGTTGACGAAAGGTAGATATTAGGTCAATGTTTATTCATTTCATATTATTTGTATTTTAAATAACAACCCTAGACATTAACACAAATAATCATGCAGAAACCCTAGGGGTATAATAGTTAAATCAGAAGTGGAAAAAATGAGGGTTGTTATAGTTTGGATGTTAAAACGTGAGAAAGGAGTTTGAGCATAGAGCTTAGAGTAGGTCGCGCTTGGATTGCTTGGATCGCGACTAAGCATGTTATTGCGGGTCACGAAGTAAACTTGCAGAACACGGGGTAGTGACTTACGGACAAAGTCGGGATGATTTTTTCCTTATTCGTTTTGTACTATAAATATATCTCTTATGTATCATGTAACCCTAAACATGAAAATCAATAAAAAAAAATATACTCTCTAGTTGGTCATGTACTAAACCAGTCACACTGAATGGATATAACCATGTAATTTCTTACGTCGGTTACGTTAATTTTGTTCTGTTTGTTGTGTGTGGAATCGCAATCTTTGATTGGTGATTCGTTATGGTCTCTAAATTCTTAATACCTGGTATCAGAGCTTCAAGGTTCTTGAAGATCGAGAGCAGTGGGGGCAGTCATAAATTTTAGGATTGATCGATTCGATGGAAAGGATTTCGGGTTTTGGAAGATGCAAAATAGTCTATTTGTATCCGAAGAAACTATACGTATCACTATTGGAGGAGAAACCAGTTTATGTTAAACCTAAAGATTAAGATCTTTTAGATCGCCAAGCGTTGGGGAAGGTTAGATTTCCTGTTGCAAAGAAACATTTCTTATAACATCATTAATGAGAAGATAACATTCTGGTGTTTGAGGTCTCTCTAACATTTATGACAAACCTAATGCAGCTACCAATGTTTTTCTCATGCGCCAATTGTTCAACACGAAGATGAAGGAAGGTGTGAGTGCAAAGGATCATATCAACAAGTTCTACAATATTATATCAAGACTTCTCTTGGTGGATATTGTGTTTGATGATGAACTTCAGACAATGTTCTTGCTTTCCTGAATGCTGGTCATATACGGTTATGACGGTTAGTAGTTCAATGGGAACTTATAAGCTTGCGCTTGAGGGGATTCGGGATGTGATTATTGGGGAGGATATTTGTTATAAGAACTCTGGTGAGTCGTCAGGGTAACTCTTAAGTACCGAAAAGGGTAGGAAGAATAATAAGTGTACGAAAAAGGGTAAGTAGGAAATTCAATAAGAGGTATATATCTAACGATCGAGAATCTGCTGTTTGTTAGAACTACAATTTAGAAGGTCACTTTAGCAAGCAATGCAAGAATTCAAAGGTAGATAATGCTAGAGTCAACGTCATCTATGGGGTACGGATTATGTTTTGGTATGTTGTGTTGAAAATTCGGTGGAGTCTTAGATCACGGATTCAAGAGAACCATTCATTGTTAATCCTAGCAAAGAGATGATGAAGAATTTTAAGGTATATCAGGGTAAGGTAAGACTAGTGGATGACACACGTTTGGACATAAGAGGCATTGGATATGCAGTTTTGAATACATCCCTTGGTTCCGATTGGATGTTAAAGAATGTGAGGTATATTCAGGACATAAAGCAGAAGCTTATCTCGATTGGTTAATTGGATGAAGTTAGTAATCATAGTACTCTTGGCACTCGTAAATGACGAGTCACAAGGGATGGTCGTGTTGTGGCTTCAGAACATGAAGGTGAACTTTATACATGGTCGACGTATACGATAATGATGAGGTAAATGAGGCTGTTATTGTGGCGCCCGATTCAACTCCATGGAACCCATGGCTCTAGCATATAAGTGAAAAGGGAATAAAGTTGATTGTCTCTAACCAGAAGATTCCAGATTAGAAGAAGGTTACCATTGGGTTTTGTGATCCGTGTGTGTACGGAAAGAAAAAGAAGGTGTCGTTCGGGAAATCAAGAACCACCCAAAAAAGGAGAAACTAGAACTTCTGCATTCCGACATTTATGGAACTACAATAGTGTAGTCGCTTGGTAGTTCCCACTACTATGTCATCTTCATTGATGACTCCTTAAGAAAAGTATGGGTTACTTTAATGTGTATGATACTTTTAAATTGTGGAGAGCTGTTATGGAGAATGATGTGTTCTAGAGGGTGTGTATGAAACGGCTATCAGTTTTATATTTATTTACTACAGGAAATCACCTAAATTAAACTAAAACACAAAAGGCAAGTATACCTATCGTGTAATAATATAGCTAAGGTAAAGTCCGGGAGGTCTATCCGTGGACACTATTATTGGGTGTCTTACTAGGTCAAATTAGTTAATTAAGTAGTTAAACTAGATTTAGTGACATATAGTAATTATAGGTAACTTTGGGGGTTTTTACCGTTTAATGACCGGTTTGTCGATTTTAAAACTTAAGTCACAATTAAAACCTAATGCAAAATATAACTTAATTTAAAGTGTAAAGTAAATGACGATAATTAAAAGTACAATAAATTAAAAGTGCGATAAATAAAATAACAGTAAATAAAAGTACGATGAGATATAAAATAAAGGAATTATGCTTATTTAAACTTCCGTAATCATGATGTTCGACGTGTTGATTTTAATTTATTACCATGGGTTAATTGTCCTTTGTCCTGGATTATTCGATATGTCCATACGGTTTTGTCCATAATAGTCCATCGGTCATAATTATAAAGTGCGAGGGTCTTCGTCAAATTATCCTTATACCCGAAGTCAAATATTCCAACTAATTAGGGATTCGAACTGTAACAAGGTCTTAATACTTTGTTTAATGAATACACCAGGTTATCGACTATGTGTAATCCAAGGTTTTAATACTTTGTTAATAATTACACCAATTACCCGTGAATGTAATCCACCCCTGTTTTAATGAGTCTAGTAACTATTAAATCATCCCCGTGTCCGGTCAAATGAACAATAATTCGTACTTATAAATATCCCGCTCATCGTACCCGATTAAGCGTATGTGGTTATATATAGATACGTCAAATCATAACCTTTATATTAAATTAACGAGGTATCGTTTAGTTAATATAAAGCCCATTAATAGCCCATAGTCTAATTTCCACAAGTGTCGATCTTTTGTCCAAACCCCAATTATGGTCCAAAACCCAATTATCCCGTCTTTAATATTTAGTCTAAATTCACGATCACTTCGGCTTAAATAAGGATAATAATAACTTAGCTACGAGACATTAATAAAAATAATTTAAACATAACTTACAATGAGTATTAATAGCGTAGTGTTACACGGACAGAGTTTTGACTTACAAACTTAAAACATTCGCTAACATAACCTTATTATTATTAAACTTTAATATTAAAACTATAATATTAATATAAATATATTGCGAGAGTAAGAGATTTAGAAAATAGAAAAGGTGTATCTTTCATTACTCCGTAGTCTCGTTTTATAGGCAAATGATGAATTTGAAATTTTCACTTATGACCCCTTAACTATGCTCAATTAACAACTTTTTATTATTTATTATTATGAATTATTATGAATTATTTAAATATTATATTATATTCTTGTGCATAGTTGACTTGTACTTTCAGATCCATTGCGTCGAGCGTTGAAAGTTGGTTCATGTCTCGGTTGCGGATTTTCGAACGCCTTTTCGTATAATTTAATATCTTGTACTTTGCATTTTACGGCTTGTACTTTTGTAATTTTGAGACGTTTCTCATCAATAAATTGAACCACTTGAATTGTACTTTGTACTTTTTAGATTTTTGGTCATTTGCGTCTTCAAATCGTCGAATCTGTCTTTTGTCTTCACCTTTTATTATTTAAACGATAATTACTTGAAATTAGAACAATTGCAACTAAAAGCTTGTCTTTCTTGAAGGATAATGCTATGAAATATATGTTCGTTTTTAGCATTATAAAATATTCCCACACTTGAGCGTTGCTTGTCCTCAAGCAATATAGAACTTGAATATAACTTTACTAGAATCACTTCTTTATTCTTCACACTTTGTACATCAGTGATTTCAATACGGCAGTTATGAACAATGATGGTAACGATGTGGTTTACAGTCTTACATGACTATAAAAATTTAGATCCGTTAGGAAATTGGATCTTTATGAAAACATTTGATCTTTTGAAAATTCAATCTAGTTTTTACCCTTGATAAGTTTTCTGGAATAACCCTTCACCAGTGTTGCAAAATGTTTTTGTGGGTTGCGTGGGTTTTAGATTTGAAAATTTTAGCTCAAAACTTATGGTTTTGTGTTACCCACTTGCTAACCTTGTATTAGGAAAGCAACACGTCTAGTTTACTTGTTCCGTATATTATCTTTCAGTAAACTACCGTCCGATTGTAAAGGAAAGCGATGAACAAGCAACTGTTAAGGCAATGTCTAATGACATGCTTTTGATTATGGTCTATATCGTGTCGGATGCAATTACTATCCTTTGTAGGAGCAATAGTAAAGATCACCCTATAGTTTTTCGGTCTGGCACAAGGTCCTGTCTTCGACCATGCTATGCAACCACCGTTCTTACGGTTGACACCTGATTTAGTTCAGGTGACCTAATGAATTCTGATGAATTCTCAGGATTTTACGTTCAATGGTAATGAACGCATTGAAAATAGGTTTTCAGAAATCAAATCGGTTTGTAATTTGATCAAAATATTTTCTCGTTCAAGTTCGAGTTTAGATATCATCGAATTCCATGAGTTTGTATTTCTCAATCTTTAAAGTCAATCTCAAGGATTGAGTAATATCAGGCTTAAAAGCTGATTTTTAATCTTTAAGGAGATTATCCTTACTGGGGGGTCTGATTCATTAGTCTTATCAAGCTAATTTGCACGGTGCCCTCCCCATTTTACGAGACAGATCCTCTCATGGTTAGGATAAGTCTGACCACATGGCGACCCTGTTTGATGCTGAGGTCCGTGGATTTCCTGCTGATTTTAGAGATGACTTTTCTAGATTTTTCGTCAACCTACAGCTGGTCTGGACAACAACTTCTTGACCTGAATCAAGAAGTGCGTGTCTTTTTCGGAAGACTTTACTTCCTTATAATGATGGAATTGATTCATCGTGTAGACCCATCTTTCTTTCAAAAGTATTACAATAAATCGGGTAAAACTGATTAGTTTAGTCCAAAACAAAAGTACCTGCAATAAGCTTGTACAGATATGTGATATATGTTTTAAAGAACTTGGTGAATTCTTCCCACACTCAGCTTTTATTTATTTATTTCTTTGCCTTTTTATTCTCCTCTATTCCATTTTAAATGAATTCAAGCGTTTTGGGTTGTTTCTCAATTTATGTCCTTTCCAAGGTAACAATAATTTCGGTAGTATCACCTAGTTTTATCGTTCATAAATATGTATAAACATGATTTTGAATTCATTTAGTTGAAATGTTTTCAAATTTTCACAAAATTTGGCAATTAAACCAAGCGTAAATCCGAGAGAATTTATAACCCTTCCCCACACTTGAGATCTTGCAATGCCCTCATTTGCAAGAAATCAGTAATAATTTAAATTCATGAGGGTGATTAGTGTAGAAAAATGATTAAAAATACCGAGTTTGCAAACATACTATTTTATATCACATTTGATATTTTACGTCTTATTGTTAAAATTAGTAGCTTTTGATGAACTTAATGTCAGTCTTTGAAAGTGCGCTGTTTTACCCTGTTTTGTACATAAGATAAACTACAAACATATATATACATATTTTTTTTATTTATAAAAACCTTAACTTAATAAAACAAATAATTGAGTAATTTAAAATTTTGTTTTCCTTTTTATTTAGGAGGAGGTTGTTTCGGTACATTTACCTAGTCCGTCCCTCGACAAAATTTTAAAATTTGTCATTTTAAAGCGATTGTTTTAAAAGCAAAGATTTTGGTTTTTTTTTTTATGTTTTTGGTATACTTTAATTCAATAAGATTAAAAATAATGATAATAAAATTTCTCGTCCCTCCCTTGGGTAAAGCAATTTCGGTTCAACGACCTAGTCTTCAACTCACGACGAATTTTAGAAATCATATTTTTAACCTAATGAGATAAAGTAAATTTTGTTTTTAAATTCACACCAAACTAAAATTTAAAATGCATAAAATTAAAAATTCATATTAATATTATTAATATTTTCATATTTTAGTTTTACAAACTTATTTTAAAAATATTAGTTTTTAAAATATTTACAAACTTAAATATATTGATTTTAAAAATTAACAATATTAATTTTAAAAATATGGTAAAAATAAAATAAAATTAAAATTTTTTTTGGTCTTTTATCCCACTTTAATCATTCAAATATTATCAAAAATATACGCCCCTCTTTTGGGTAAAGTAATTTCGGCTATATTACCTAGTTTTACTCTTGACGAATTTTTAAAATATTTTGGATTGATTGATTAAAGATATTTATACCTTATGAATAAACGGTAAATTTCGCAGTGATGTAATAAATTTTTGTATGATATCAATAATTTCGGTTTTAACACCTAATTTTATTGAATAGCAATTTAATACTTTATAGATAACGATTCAGCGTTTATTATCAAAAGGTTAAAAGCAGTAAAAATAAAAATAAAAACTGTACATACTTACCTGCTAGATGGAATTCTCAGTGACCCGCTTTAGCCGACTCATAAGAGAGTCGTACGAATTGGTTTTCCATAGCTACGTAAGCGTATCCACGAATTTTTAATAAATTTTCTTCTAAACATATGTACGGTCCTTCTCTGCATAAAGTAACGAACTCGGTATTGGAATGTGTCTGATTGTTCGAACATTTCCCTTCGTGTGACCATTTTCCGAATTTGTGACATCTTTCAAGGTGTCGTACTCTTCTTTTCACTGCGGATTTTGATTTTCCTTTACCAAAATGTAACTTATTATGATCGTTTCTGAGTTCATCTCTTACTCCATCCAATTTGGCTCTTATTACTGATACCAGGTCACTCGGGAGTGTGTCATTATTACGTTTAGTGATCAAAGAGTGTAGCATTAGACCATGGTTTAGTTCACAGGAATTCTTCATCTCGTAAAATCTAAAAAAAAATAAAAATTCAGAATGGGGGAAGAAGACTAGTTCTTTAGGGTCTGCTAGGGAAAGACCATTCGGATTCCATTCTCGAGAACTACACGAAAACAGAACATCTAACTCTAATAGAAATTCATATTATCCTTAAAAAGACTTGACTCTCCCCACACTTAGTTAGCTGTGGTATCGAAATTGTGATTGACTTCATTGATTTCAATTGGACTATCAACAACTTACATATCACTGACTTTTGCTTTAAGCCATTTGCTGATTTCCTCTGTAACATTCACAAATTCTACTAACATCGCTTTTTCTTTAGGCGACAAATTGGATACTAATCGGTTACATAACTTAAAGTTCCCCTTATTTCTAGCATCTTGAATCCGTTTATACAGTTTCTTCGTTGAACTGTTAAAAACGGGTTCATCTAATTTTGTATCAACAATGGGGTTCTTTGTTATCAGTTCATCATTAGGTGTTTCTTTATCTTCCCCACACTTAGGCATTTTTATTGGTTCAACAGTTTTGGTTGGTGGAGATCTAAACTTTTGGTTCACAAAGGTGACTGATTTGTTACCATCTCTAAGTGTCATTCTACCTTTTCTTACATCAATGAATGCTTTGGTGGTTGCTAAAAATGGGCGACCTAAAATTAGAGGAATATCAAGGTCTTCCTCTATATTAATAACTATGAAGTTTGCAATAAAGGTCAAACTTCCCACTTTAACAAGTAAATTGTTTGCTATTCCAACCGGATGTTTAATGGTTTGGTCAAATAATTGAACACCTATTTTGGTTGATCTTAATTTACCCACACCTAATCTTTTGTGTAAGGAAAGAGGCATAACATTTGCACTTGCTCCTAAATCTGCGCGTCCATTATACATAGCACCATCATTAAGTAAACAAGAAATGATAAATTCACCTGGATCTCCCACTTTAGTAAGTAGATTTGGTTTGTTAACCTTATCTGGGGGATCTTTTCTTGGTTCTTCCACTTCTTGTTCACATTTTTCTTCATTTCTTAGAATGGGAGGTTTGTATAGAAATTCTTCTTCATCACTCCAGTTTGAAGATTCTCCATCTTCCAATTTTTGTTTTTCATATGTTGTTGATAACATATTTACATTTTCATTCTGAGGGTTTTCTTTGGTGATGAAATTATGATTAACTTCATTGTCAACTTCCATCGGATTATGTACGTAATGTTTAACTCTGTGACCATTAACTTTAAATTCAATCCCATTTAAATTTATCAACTCTATTGTTCCATATGGGAAAACTCTTTTGACTATGAATGGTCCAGACCATCTTGATTTCAATTTTCCAGAAAATAGCTTGAATCGTGAATTGAAAAGAAGAACTAGATCTCCTTCTTTAAATTCTTTTGAACTTCTAATTCTTTTATCATGCCATTTCTTCGTTCTTTCTTTATAGATTAATAAATTTTCATATGCTTCATGTCTTAATTCTTCTAATTCATTTAGTTGACTTAACCTTAAACGTCCGGCTTCATGTAAATCAAGATTACATGTTTTCAAAGCCTAAAATGGTTTGTGCTCAATTTCTACTGGAAGGTGACATGCTTTTTCGTAAACAAGTTTAAAAGGTGTGGTTCCAATTGGAGTTTTGTAGGCTGTTCTAAAAGCCCAAAGTGCATCCTCCAATTTCATGGACCATTCCTTCGGATTTGATCCTACGGTTTTCTCTAGAATACGTTTTAATGCTCGGTTGGTATTTTCAACTTGTCCACTTGTTTGTGGATGATAAGCAGTGGAGATTTTATGAGTTACTCCATATCTTTTGAGAACTTTCTCAAGTTGATTATTACAAAAATGAGTACCTCGATCACTTATTAAAGCTTTCGGTGTTCCAAACCTTGCAAAAAGACGTTTTAAAAAGTTGACTACAACTCGTGCATCGTTAGTTGGGAGAGCTTGTGATTCCGCCCATTTAGATACATAATCAATGGCAACGAGAATGTAGAGATTATTATAAGATTTTGGAAATGGACCCATAAAGTCAATACCCCAAATGTCAAATACTTCACATACTTGAATGACATTTTGTGGTATTTCATCACGTTGACTTATTTTTCCGGCCCTTTGACAAGCATCACAGGATTTGCAAAGAAGGTGTGCGTCTTTAAAAATTGTAGGCCAATAGAATCCAGCATCGTAAAATTTTCTTGCTGTAAATTGAGGCCCATAATGCCCTCCTGTTGGTCCTGTGTGACAATGGTTTAAGATTTGACTAGCTTCATCTCCGAATACACATCGGCGTATTATTCCATCGGGACAACTTTTAAACAAATGTGGATCTTTCCAGAAATAGTGTTTTATATCACTAAAGAATTTCTTTCGTTTTTGGTACGACAACCCTTTTTCAAGGAATCCACATACTAAGTAGTTTGCATAGTCTGCAAACCATGGAATTTCATTATAATCTATCTTCAATAGATATTCATCAGGAAAGTTGTCTTGTATGGCCGATTCATTTAGAACATCTAATTCAGGATTTTCAAGACGAGAAAGATGATCAGCGGCAAGATTTTCTGCTCCCTTTTTGTCTCGGATTTCAATATCGAACTCTTGTAAGAGTAAGATCCAACGGATTAATCGTGGCTTGGCATCTTCTTTTAAAAATAGGTATCTAAGAGCAGAATGGTCGGTATAGACCACCGTTTTAGCTAGAACGAGATATGAACGAAATTTGTCAAAAGCAAAGACAATAGCAAGGAGTTCTTTTTCAGTAGTTGTATAATTCGTTTGTGCTCCTTGTAACGTCTTACTAGCATAATAAATAGGTTGAAATCGTTTTTCAATCTTTTGTCCTAAAACGGCTCCCATTGCAAAATCACTTGCATCGCACATGAGTTCAAATGGTAGATTCCAATTTGAAGTTATCATGATCGGTGCATTAGTGAGTTTTTCTTTAAGAATATTAAAATATTTGATGCATTCATCAGAAAAATGAATGGAGCATCCTTTTCTAGGAGTTTATTCATAGGAGTGGCAATTTTAGAAAAATCTTTTATGAAACGTCGGTAAAAACCGGCATGCCCTAGAAAACTCCTAACTCCTCTAACATTGGTGGGATATGGAAGTTTAGCAATTACATCTACTTTAGCTCTATCTACTTTAATTCCTTCCTTTGAAATTTTATGACCAAGAACGATGCCTTCATTGACCATGAAATGGCATTTCTCCCAGTTAAGAACTAGATTTGATTGTTCGCATCTAATAAGCATTCGTTCAAGATTAACTAGACATGTTTCAAAAATATCACCGAAGACTGAAAATTCATCCATGAAAACTTCCATGCATTCTTCTATCATGTCGTGAAAAATCGCCATCATGCACCTTTGAAAGGTTGCAGGAGCGTTGCAAAGTCCAAATTGCATGCGTTTATAAGCAAAAGTACCATAAGGGCACGTGAATGTGGTTTTCTCTTGGTCCTCGGGTGCTATTGGAATTTGAAAATATCCGGAAAAACCATCAAGAAAATAATAGTAACTATTTCTGGCTAATCTTTCCAACATTTGATCAATGAAAGGTAAGGGAAAGTGATCTTTTCTGGTGGCGTCATTTAATTTTCTATAATCAATAAAAACACGCCATCCTGTTACAGTCCTAGTAGGAATAAGCTCATTTTTCTCATTTGTGATGACAGTCATGCCACCCTTCTTAGGTACGCATTGAACTGGGCTTACCCATGGACTATCAGAGATTGGATAAATTAAACCTGCATCTAGCAGTTTAATAATTTCTTTCTTAACAACATCTTGCATATTAGGATTTAGTCTTCTTTGGCGTTGCACATATGTTTTATGACCTTCTTCCATAAGGATTTTATATGTGCAATACGAAGGACTTATTCCTTTAATATCATGAATTTTCCATGCAATAGCTGGTTTATGAGCTTTTAGCACAGAAATGAGTTGAGATTTTTCATTTTCCGTAAGAGAAGACGATATTATTACAGGTAATTCGGATTCACCATGTAAATAAGCATATTCCAAATGGTTTGGAAGTAGCTTAAACTCTAATGTCGGTGGTTCTTCTATCGATGATTTATATCGATATCTGTCTTCTTCTTTTAGCATTTGAATTTCTTCTGTTGTTGGTTCATATCCATTAGCCATAAGTGTAGATAACATTTTAGTTTCATCAATTGGTTCAGTTTCTTCTCCTAAAGAACATTCTCCCGTTCCTTGTAATTCTGGAAATTCTTCTAACAATTCTGCATGTGAATCTATAGTTTGAATATAATAACATGTATCATCTGTAGATTGCGGTTGTTGCATAGCTCTATCAACTGAAAAGGTGACACTCTCGTCCTCTATACTTAGGATCAGTTTCTTACCAAACACGTCTGTTATTGCTTTAGCCGTGTTTAAGAATGGTCTTCCTAATATGAGAGGAACTCGAGAATCTTCTTCCATGTCCAGAATAACAAAATCTACTGGAAATACTAAAGTACCAACTTTAACTAGCATGTTCTCCATTATCCCTCTAGGATATTTTACTGATCGATCGGCTAGTTGTATGCTTATTCGTGTTGGTTTCAATTCTCCAAGGTCTAGTTTAGCGTATAGTGAATACGGCATTAAATTTATACTAGCACCTAAATCTGCCAATGCTTCTATTGAACTAAGACTACCCAGAAAATATGTAATCGTGAAACTTCCTGGATCAGATAATTTTTCTGGTATCTTATTCAATAGTACTGCAGAGCAATTAGCATTCATAGTAACAGCCGAGAGTTCTTCCATTTTTTTCTATTTGTGATTAGATCTTTCAGAAATTTAGCATATCTAGGCATTCTTGAAATCACATCAATGAAAGGAAGATTAACATTTATCTGTTTAAACATATCCAAGAATTTGGATTGCTCGGCTTCAAGTCTCTCTTTTTTCATTTTACTCGGGTAAGGAAGTGGTGGTTGGTATGGTTTAACATAAGGTTTAGCCTTAATTGTGTTATCTTCATTAACCTTTTCAACTACCGGTTCTGTTTCCTTATCTTGCTCAGATTGTGGTTCTTGTGGAGTAGGAATAGCTTCATCAGAGATTACGGGCATTTCAGGTGGTTTAAGTGTAATACCACTTCTTGTGGTAATGGCTTTAGCTGTTTCATTCCGGGGGTTAGCATTTGTATAACTAGGTAAACTTCCCGGTTTTCTTTCACCTATTAACCTTGCTAGGTTGCTTACTTCTTGTTCTAAATTTTGAATCGAAGCTTGTTGATTTCTAAATGCTTGAGCATTTTGTTCATTGGTTTGTTTCTGAGATGTGAAAAATTGCGTTTGAGATTCAACTAGCTTTGACATCATATCTTCTAAATTTGACTTTTTATCATCGGTTTGTGGTAGTTTGTTTTGAAAAATAGGTCTTTGCTGATTGTAAGTATTATGGGATACTTGTTGATTGCTAGGACCTTGTTGGTTGTTGTATGGAACATTTCAGTTATAATTCTGGTTTTGATTGTAGATTGGTCTTGGCGGTTGATAATTATTCTGATAATTATTTCCAGGCCTTTGGTTTATGTATAAAACATTCTCTCTTTGTTCCATTGTTAGTTCAATACTGAGACAATCTTTTGTCAAATGTGGTCCTCCACACTGATCACAACTAATTCGTATTGAGTGAATATCTTTAGTCATCTTTTCCATTCGTCTCTCGACAGCATCTATCTTTGCAGAAATGGAATCAAAGTCATGGCTAGAATCGGCTCTAGCTGCTTTAGATGAACTAACGATATCTTTTTCTTGATGCCACTCATGTGAGTGGGAAGCAGTGTTATCAATAATTTTGTAAGCGTCAGTTGCGGTTTTCTTCATAATGGAACCACCAGCTGCTATATCGATGTCTTTTCTTGTAGTGATGTCGCATCCTTGGTAGAATATTTGTACTATTTGACAAGTGTCTAAACCATGTTGCGGACATCCTCTTAATAACTTTCCAAATCTTGTCCACACCTCATAAAGAGTTTCATTTGGCTTTTGTGTGAACGTAACTATTTCTCCTTGAAGTCTCACGGCTTTAGATGCCGGAAAGAATTGTTTAAGAAATTTTTCAACTAAAACATCCCATGTATCAATCGCCCCTTCAGGTAACGATTCCAACCAATCTTTGGCTTCTCCCTTTAAAGTCCAGGGAAATAACATGAGATAGATCTGTTCATCCTCAACTTCTCTGATTTTGAATAAAGTACAAATCCTGTTAAAGGTACGAAGATGTTCGTTTGGATCTTCCTTCGGCGCACCACTAAATTGGCATTGATTAGTTACCATGTGTAGGATTTGTCCTTTGATTTCATAATCTGGTGCATTAATGCTTGTTTGAGTGATTGCGTGACCTTGGCCAGTGCGTTTAGCTCGCATTCGGTCTTCCATACTTAGAGGTTCCAGATTTTCCATGATTGAATTTGTTGAATCTAAATCACTAGAGGATTCTTATTTAATGGTTTCTTCCTCGACAATCTCTGATTGTATGATTTGTGATTCAGGAGGAATGATTAGTGGATCAGGATCTTGGAATTGTCCCTCCGGATTCTCAATTGTGAGATTGAGTTCAAAAAATGGATTATCGAAAATTTGAGTTGGAGTACTTGGTCGACTAGATGACAATTCTAAAGAAAAATCAACAGCGACAATATTGGATAAATGTCTTGATCGAGTTACAGGTGGTGAACGTATGAAAGGTGGTGAACGTTTTACTCGGTGCATTCACTGAATATCCTATTAGTTATAAATGATAAAAATTATAAAAGTTATTAAATTAATAGACTTTTCTGATTTTGCCCACGTTTCGAATAGCCAATAGATGCAGCAGGTAGCCAGGACCCTTTAAATCGGAAGCCCACAACTCGCCACTAACAAATCCAACTATTACTACGAACCAGAAAATTTAGGATGTCTATCAATTTAATCGCTTAAAATAATTTTTCGTTTGAAATTTTAGAGAAGAAATAGAAAATTCTATGTCCTAAAAACTAGAGCGTCGAGAAATAAGAAAGAAAAATATTGCGTCGAAAAACGTCGAAAAAATAAAAGGTCGAAAAATAAAAATAAGAAAGTAGCGCGTCGAAACTTAAAAGGGATTCTAAACGAAAAACGGCAATTACTTAAAATGATACTAAAATTTTAACACGGCGTCGCAAAATTTTAAGCCACCTAAATCTTAGTCTAAAGAAAAAGCACTCAAGGGATTTTACGGCAAAGCCTAAAAATCTAAAAGTATAAAAATAACTATGGCAAAACTAAACTTAATACTAAAAGTTGTAACTAGAGTCTAAAAATCTAAAGGTAATAAAACTTAAAATAAATATATTTTTTTAATTTTATAGACAAAATCTTAAATATATATATATATATATATATATATATATATATATATATATATATATATATATATATATATATATATATATATATATTCTTTTTTAAATTTTTTTTTTAAAATTTTTTTTTATTTTTATATTTTTTTAACGATTTTAATATTTCTTTTTTAAGGATTTTAAAATTTTTTTTTTAAATTTTTTTTTTTACGAAATTAATAATTTTTTTTATTATTTTTTTAAAAAACTTTTTTTAACTCATTTACTATTCATGAATAGTAAATGAAACGAACTTAATTAATTTACTATTCACATGAAAGCGACATAATAGAAATTATTAATTATAAGTTACATAATATACCCCTGAAGTATTTAATAAATACGAATTTTTAAAACTTTACGATTCAAATTTGATTCAAAATTATTATTAAATTATTATATTTTATTTCAATATTATTAAATTATTATATTTTATTTCAATATTATTATATTATTATATTTATTAATTTTATATGTAAATTAATATATCTTTAATCAATCAAAAACTAAAAAAAAAAACTTAAATACCCCGTGAAGACACAAAAAGTGTCCCCGGCAGTGGCGCCAAAAACTTGATGTGTTCTAGAGGGTGTGTATAAAACGGCTATCAATTTTATATTTATTTACTACAGGAAATCACCTAAATTAAACTAAAACACAAAAGGCAAGTATACCTATCGTGTAATAATATAGCTAAGGTAAAGACCGGGAGGTCGATCTATGGACACTATTATTGGGTGTCTTACTAGGTCAAATTAGTTAATTAAGTAGTTAAACTAGATTTAGTGATATATAGTAATTATAGGTAACTTTGGGGGTTTTTACCGTTTAATGACAGGTTTGTCGATTTTAAAACTTAAGTCACAATTAAAACCTAATGCAAAATATAACTTAATTTAAAATGTAAAGTAAATGACGATAATTAAAAGTACAATAAATTTAAAGTGCGATAAATAAAATGACAGTAAATAAAAGTACGATGAGATATAAAATAAAGGAATTATGCTTATTTAAACTTCCGTAATCATGATGTTCGACGTGTTGATTTTAATTTATTACCATGGGTTAATTGTCCTTTGTCCTGGATTATTCGATATGTCCATACAGTTTTGTCCATAATAGTCCATCGGTCATAATTATAAAGTGCGAGGGTCTTCGTCAAATTATCCTTATACCCGAAGTCAAATATTCCAACTAATTGGGGATTCGAACTGTAACAAGGTCTTAATACTTTGTTTAATGAATACACCAGGTTATCGACTATGTGTAATCCAAGGTTTTAATACTTTGTTAACAATTACACCAATTACCCTTGAATGTAATCCACCCCTATTTTAATGAGTCTAGTAACTATTAAATCATCCCTGTGTCCGGTCAAATGAACAATAATTCGTACTTATAAATATCCCGCTCATCGTACTCGATTAAGCGTATGTGGTTATATATAGATACGTCAAATCATAACCTTTATATTAAATTAACGAGGTATCATTTAGTTAATATAAAGCCCATTAATAGCCCATAGTCTAATTTCCACAAGTGTCGATCTTTTGTCCAAACCCCAATTATGGTCCAAAACCCAATTATCCTGTCTTTAATATTTAGTCTGACATCACTATTACTTCGGCTTAAATAAGCATAATAATAATTTAGCTACGAGACATTAATAAAAATAATTTAAACATAACTTACAATGAGTATTAATAGCGTAGTGTTACACGGACAGAGTTTCGACTTACAAACTTAAAACATTCGCTAACATAACCTTATTATTATTAAACTTTAATATTAAAATTATAATATTAATATAAATATGTTGAGAGAGTAAGAGATTTAGAAAATAGAAAAGGTGTATCTTTCATTACTCCGTAGTCTCGTTTTATAGGCAAATGATGAATTTGAAATTTTCACTTATGACCCCTTAACTATGCTCAATTAACAACTTTTTATTATTTATTATTATTCTTATTATGAATTATTTAAATATTATATTATATTCTTGTGCATAGTTGACTTGTACTTTCAGCTCCGTTGGTCGAGCGTTGAAAGTTGGTTCATGTCTCGGTTGCGGATTTTCGAACGCCTTTTCGTATAATTTAATATCTTGTACTTTGCATTTTGCGGCTTGTACTTTTGTAATTTTGAGACGTTTCTCATCAATAAATTGAACCACTTGAATTGTACTTTGTACTTTTTAGCTTTTTGGTCATTTGCGTCTTCAGATCGTCGAATCTGTCTTTTGTCTTCAACTTTTATTATTTAAACGATAATTACTTGAAATTAGAACAATTGCAACTAAAAGCTTGTCTTTCTTGAAGGATAATGCTATGAAATATATGTTCGTTTTTAGCATTATCAGAGAACAAGACTAACTTGAAAGTGAAGTACTTGAAATCCGAAAATGGATGAAAATACAGCAGCACTGAGTTTAAAGACTATTGTGCGGAACATGGTATTCATATGTTGTAAACTATTCCCGAAACACCACAAACCAATGGAGTCATCGAACGCATGAACTGGACTCTTAGTGAGCGGGCTACGAGTATCCGGTTACATGCGGGTCTGCCCAAGATGTTTTGGGCGGATACCATTAGTACAGCGTCGTATTTGGTTAATAGGGGACCCTCAACACCATTAGAGTTTCGAGTTCCATAGGAAGAATGGATCGATAATAAGGTAGTTTTAACGCAATTTAGGGTTTTCGGTTGCAATGTGTACTTGAAAACCAAATATATCGAAAAAGATAAGTTCAAGGCTAAATGAAGGAAATGTACATTTATCTGGTATGGTTTAGATGGCATGGGTTATAGATGTTGGGATAATGAAGCGAGGAAGGTGATTCGCAATCATGATGTTACCTTTGGTGAAAGCTTGTTGTAAGGCTAAAACATATCGGTAAATTCAAAAGACGATTTGGTTATGCTTGATGATTAATTTGTTCATTATAATACATATTCTATTGTGAGTTTGGGAACAATTGAATTGCTGACTGATGGCGAGGAACCGAACGATGGAGATGATTGGGAGTGGTGCTAGCTCCGAAAGTGTGAGAGCTCTAATGATGGAGATCGTGGTAATGCAACAGGATCACCACAACCCAAGACTCTGCCATTGAGACGCTTAAGTAGAATGCCCAAACCTCTGGTTAGGTTTTCTTCATTAGTAAACCATTTGCTCTATACAGAAAATGGTGAACCCGAGAGTTATTCGGAAGCAAGACATTCCAATGAATCCATATAATGGGAGTTTGCTATGAAAGAATATATGAGGTCACTTATGAAGAATGAGACATGGTGACTAGTGAAGATACCTCCAATTAAAGGCATTTTACAATAATGGGTTTTCAGGGCTAATGATGAATTGAATGGGAAAAAGTGTTACAAGGCTCGATTGGTAGTTAAGGGGTTTTAATAAAGGGAAGGAGTCAATTTATATGAGATTTTCTCCAGTTGTGAAGATGACTATTATTCTCATGGTATTGAGTATTGCACCGCGGATGACTTACATATTAATTAACTAGATGTGAAGACCGCATTCTTGCACGGGGATCTTGATGAAGAAATTTATATGGTGCAACCTATCGGCTTTAAGGTAGTTGGTAAAGAGAAATGGGTTTGTAAATTGAAGAATACCATGTATGGGTTGAAACTTACACCTCAGTAATGGTACTTAAAATTTGATGAATTTATGGCTAGGAGTGGGTTCATCAGAAGTAACATGAAACATTATTATTACTTGAAGAAATTCAAATCCTCATACATTGTTACTATATGTCGATGACATGATACTTGCAAGTTCAGATATGTCGGAAATCAACAAGTTGAATAGACAGTTGTCTTAGGGATTCGAGATGAAAGACTTGGGGGTCACTAATATTCAATATAAGTATTTCACGGAATCGGGTTAAAGGTACTCTAACTTTATCTCAAATCAAGTATATCGAGAAAGTGTTAGAAAGATTTAACATGACGGATACAAAAGCACGTTATATGCCTTTGTGTGGTACCTTGAGGTTTTCGAAGAGTCAATCATCTAAGACGGATAGAGACAAATAGAAAATGGGTCAACTTCCTTTTGCTTCGGCAGTGGGTAGTGTAATGTACACGATGGTGTGCGCAAGACCCGAAATAGCTCATGCGGTGCGAGTTGTGAATTGGTTTATGTCTAATCCAGGAAAGGAGCATTGGGATGGAGTAAAGTGGCTTTTGCGCTACTTGAAAGGTACTTCTAGGATGAGATTGAGATACACTAAAATTACTTTCATATTCAGAGATTATGTTGATTCATTTGGGTAGATGTGACGATTCATGAAAAAACACTCGGGTATTGTTTTCACGGTTAGAAATATTGTCGTTAGTAAAATGTCCAAACTTAAAAAGAGTGTTGTGTTGTCAACAACAGAGACTGAATATATATCCTCCTCTAGAGCAAGCAGGAACTCATTTGGTTGAAGAATTTCATGGTGGATTTAGGCCAAGTTCAACAAAATTGCATTTTGTACTATGATAATAAAAGTACTATTCATCTAGGGAAGAACCCAATGTTTCATGGTCGTATGAAACACCTTAGACTAAGGTATCATTTTATTCGTGAACTCATAACTTATGGTACTTTAGTTATTGCAAAAATTCATGGTACGGAGAATCTTGTTGACATGTGTATCAAGGTGGTTAGAATCGAAAATTTGAAACTTTGCATAGCTTCAATTAGTCATCTTATGAATTGATGAGAGAAGACGTCAATTAGTGAGTTAAAGGATTGTTTATTTGATTTCGACAAATAGTGTTGAAGACGTTGTATTGAAAGTCGGCTCTTCCTACGATGTTGAGTTTGTGTGTCACATGTTTGATTGGCAGTATGATGGTGGTTCAACATTCTTGGTTGGAATGGTTGTTTTATGGGTTGACAAGTTAGCTTGTTCAAAGTCTTCAAGTGTGAGATTGATCAAGGTGTGAAGAATATAAACAAAAAAGAAAAGAATTCGATGCAGACAAGATCTCGTTGATCGGGACATAACCTGGCTAAACGGGAAGTTGGGGGGATATCAATATGTGACAAAAGGTTTTCCAGCATAAAGTGCATCGCGAAGTACCCCACGAACGTGAGGTGGTGACCCAGGGCCAAGTCGTGATGATTTGTTTCCTTATTCATTTTGTACTAAACCCTTAAGTAAAATGTAACCTTAAGTAAGAAAATCAATTAAAAAAAAATACTCTATAGTTGGGTGTGGACTTAGCAAATTACAACAATCGGATATAACCACATAATTTCTATATTTTACTTTCACGCATTAATTTTGTTCCATTTGTTGTGTGTGGGATCACAATCTTTAGCTAGTGATTCATTCTTTGGGCTTTAAATTCCTAAGACAACCATGGTTAAGCTGCTGGAAAATTATGGCTATATAACCACAAATTATTCTTTCTACGTAAAATTCGTAGGTATTCGGTAACTTTCTTGTAATAAAAAGTTGGGAAATTTGTCAAAATACCCTAATTTCCGAAAGTGTTTGAGAAAATGCCCTTAAAATTTGAATATTGCAATAATGCCCCCTAGGGATTCCATTGGCCACCCGCATCTAATGGATATTCACCCAATACACTTGCTTCATGATGTAATGGATGAACCTAAATGAATATGGATATAGATATGGATGAACCTAAATGGATATGGATATGAACACAGATGAAAAGTTTCATCCATGGATATATTCACTAGTACCCGAAATACATATACAAATACATACATGGTTTAGATGGCTGGGTTATAGATGTTGGGATAATGAAGTGAGAAAGGTGATTCGCAATCGTGATGTTACCTTTAGTGAAAGCTTGTTGTAAGGCTGAAACGTATCGGTAAATTCAAAACACGATTCGGTTATGCTTGATGATTAATTTGTTCATTATAATACATGTTCTATTAGGAGTTTGGAAACAATTGAATTGGTGACTCATGGCGAGGATCCGAACAATGGAGATAATTGGGGGTGGTGCTAGCTCCGAAAATATTGAGAGCTCTAATGACGGAGATCATGGTAATGTAACGAGATCACCGCAACCCATGCTTCCGAATAACTCTCGGGTTCGCCATTTTTTTATAGAGCAAATGGTTTGCCGATGAAGAAAACCTACCCGAAATACATATACAAATACATACATATAGATATGGATATATTCACAAGTATCGAAATGCATTTATCGTTATATTCTTACATATTTACTATTACAAATGCATTTATTGTTAGATTTACGTAATTAATTTTTTATAATCTATGTTTAATAGTAAATTCAATGACATTATGTTCTATCTTCAACAAACATTACACATTCTTGTGAAAAGATTTTAATTATGTCATATTATATTTATTTTTGCTATACTACGTTTTTGTTTTCATCGCATATTGGAAAATATTATAACATTTTTTAATATCCAATGGATATCCGTTAACCCGCTTGATCTAATGAATATGGATGGATGAATTGAAAATAAATGGATATAGATATGGATAAACAAAAACTAAATGGATATGGATATGGATATGGATACGGCACAACCTGATCCCATATCTAATCCATTTCCAGCCTTAATGTCCGCTGACCACGCATCACGCACCATGAACGATGCGTGTAAATGGGTGCGTGATGCATCGTCACCGAGCACTAAAGTAAGGCAAACTACTAGTGACGCTCACTTACTAATCAACCATAAACACGCGTGGTGTGTGTTGCCCATTTAGCAAGGCACCTTGTTCTGTTCAAAAACACACACATACCAAAAACTATGAAAAGACGCACCTAACAGTGATTATCCAAAATATGTTGGTTTTTCATTTCTTATGCTTGTACTCTCTCCATTTCGAAGTAAAAAATTCAAGCTACAGCCGTGATTATGCACTTTTACCTATGTTAACAAGCAAACACGCAACAAAAAACCCACGTTGGCATACTTTTGAACGAAACTCCTTGAAATACGAGGTATACAAACTGTTGATCAAGCATTTGGACAATTGACCATCCTCTACAATGGCTAACAATAAAGTAAAACTACTTTTCTAAGTTTTTATATCATTATTTCTTATAGATATTTCGTAGAACGCGTGGTGTGTGTATATGTAATAACTTGTTTTTGGTGAAATTGTGTGGGTGTATGTAATATATATGTATTGTAAGTATTGTTTATTTGTTGTTCGTATTTTTAGCCTTAGTTGTGTTGTTAGATTGAAAAAAAAAAATTAGAAAAACTGTTTTTTTTTTTTTTTTGCTCAATACGACCCTCAGTGTGTACGCACCACGCACTAGCATAAAAGCACCAAAAATCATGATACACACATGGTGCATTCTAGGAGCTGCTTACAGTTTATCTGTTGGTTTGCTGTTTGATATATGTTCTTTTTTCTTTGTTTCCAGGTATTGAATATTTACCGGCTATGCTTACTTTGAAGAATAGTTTGGCTACAATCAGAAGCATATCAATTTAGTTGACTCAAACACAGTGGGCTATTTTTGAACGGACAATTTTTGGGCCATTTTTAGATGTCCAGTGTGTAGACAACGACCCGAGATGTGTACACACTATGCTTCAGAAGAAGTGTGCACTGCCCACTAGGGCTAATTCCCCTCAAGCCAGACCGGGTGACCTTTGGTATGCGTTGTCCCGCAAGTATTATGTGAGGTTCGGGAGACGGGAGCTCTGTTTGATGATGAGATTTAGATTCGGTGCCATTAATGACATGAACCATTACATTCCTAAGAAGGTTCTGAAGACCAAGCCTCCTATTAAATGTAACACCCCGTCAAAATTCCCTTTAACGGAATGTTAACTCTGGTCCCAGTGCTTGGTTTGACTTCTACATAACGGCAATATTCTACAGCGAAAGCAATTAATACCTGAGAATAAAACACGCAAAACGAATCAACAATAATGTTGAGTGAATCTACCGGTTTTAGTTAAACAATACAGTATGTTTAAGAAATAATATATTTTCGAAAAACGTTTAATAGTGGAAGACCGCCAAAGTTTTATATCAAAAGTTTGCATACAGCAATGTCAAGTGTTAACTGTTCGTAATCAGTAATATCAAGTTCCAAATGTGTGACACCAAAATAGTTTCGTTTCATATACTTGTAGACATTACCATGTCTAGTTTTAAATGTTTGTAAACCACCGTTTCAAGTAACGTATCATAGTATCTGAAAAACGGTTATCAGAAAAATAGTTTAGTTTCCTTGACCACGAGATTCTATCGTTGCATAAACCGAGCACCTGAATACTAGCAATGACCCGAGTATAGAAGCCACTATACCCGCCTTACCTCGTAAAATGTTATACACTTGTTCAAATGTATTTAATGTTCAAAATAAATGCACCATAGTTTTTATAGAGGGTGAGGTTGTCAACCTAACGGATCCGTCCATCTAAATTGTGCTTACACCGATGGTATTAAAAGTATTCAAGCTAGAGGCTTTTTGAACAAACTCATTATGCATATGTGTAGTACTCATGTCAATACAAAGTATTTGAAAATGTAAATATAACAGCGTGTATTCTCATCCCTGAAAATATGTAAAAAGCGGGTCGGTAGACTCACCTTTGAATAAGCTCGGATTGAAAAGTGAACAATTAACTTGTACGGTTTATAGCCGAGTAATGCAACCTAAGTATACGTATGTAGGTTGGTCAATATATGTATCTTAAATAATTGTGGTTTCATAGTGTACGTTGTCTTATTGCTCGACTCGACGCGTTTCAAAGTAAAAGTCAACTATATCATGCAAGTCAAACAAAGTAAACCGAAGTCAAACCGAAAGTCAAACGTGGTCAAAGCAGTCAACTAAAGTCAACATCAGTAGGTTCATGTCAAATATTGGTCAACATGTCAAACCTAAGTCAAACAATACGTTTTAGGTCATGAATGATCATTTTCACAATTTCAGTTTATCGTTATGCACAAAGTTCATGAACAAGTAGCATACTTAGCATATTATCTCACAGTACATAATTCATGCAAATATGGTAAACTCCAGATCATAAATATACTTAAAATAAATTCCAAAAAGTCCGTCCAGGGACTCATACGACAATTAAAAGTCAGGAATCAGAAGGGATACATTTGGGGTTTGACAAGTCAGTTTCTGACCGCGCACTGATTTCATTTTGGCTATAACCGGAGTTAGGGACATGAAATTGATACAAGAGCAGTGGCCATAGTTCAAGGACAAATCAAAGTAACACATATAAAAAATCTAGCAACTTTTGTTTAGCCAATTTGTACAGTTTATTCATGCAAGTTGAACATTCAGTTTTCAGCTCAAATCAGAATTCACATGAAGTATGGCTTTATTGTGCCAAATACATAAGGTTTCAAAGATTGAAATAAACTAACAATAAGTCACATATCATGTTAGGTTTCATTTTCCAGAAGCATACATGCTCATGATATTCACATAATCCACAGAGTACAAAACCGTTTGAAATTTACAGATTCGATTCTCATTTAGTTAGTCATATTCGCACGCGATTATCCGAAGATCTAGATACAATTACCCTATGATATCCACATTAAAGGTGAAGTAATTTTTGTATGATTTTCAAATATGCAAAGCTTTAATCACAGAAGTTAACAAATTTTATCATACAAGGTTATTTTCATGCAAGTGCTGTATAATATTACTTTTACACTAATTCAAGCATATCTCGGGCTATACATAAGCAAACGACATGATATCCCAGTCTGAATTGAGTGTTTTTAAATTATATTTCCATTGGTATAAGTCTCACATGCCAATTCGTTGTCTATCAATACCAGATTTCTGAGCAAGCAACAAAAACACAGCGATAATTCAAATCGACATAACTTAATCATACGGAAACGAAATCAAGCGAATCCAAAGCTTAAACTCAATAGTTTTTTGCAAGGAATCTGATTAAAACATAATATCATACATTTGAAAAATCAAAATTCACTGATCAAACAATAAACAATTCGGTTTTCATGTACAATAATCAATACGATCGAATTAACAATTAATAACACATACAAACGCGATGGATCGAGCAATTGACCAACCTAATCTATAAAACCTTAACAAAATTAGATTTAGAAAATTATGGTTAGCTATTTATAACTTTAATCGCAAGATTGTTTACATCAACGCGTAGAGAACGAAGGGAATTACAACGTTCGTGTAGAAAGTTTTATCGATTGAGCAAAAATTAATGGTGTTGTGTTAGGGCTTGTAGTCAACGATCAGGAGGCCAGAGGAAGAAGATGTCGACTGAAATTTTGGGTGTGAGGGTTTACAAGTAGTTTAGGTCTTACTAATCTTATATACTTAGGGCCTAACTCAATTATTTCATGGATTAACATCAACTAGTGGCCCAACATAAAAATAAAAAGGGGGAGGTGGGGGTTCACGGCCGATTGGCCCAAGTGGGGAGTCCCCGGGCTCGTGTTTTGAAGTTCCGTGTATTCGTGGCTTGTTTCAAGTGCCGTTTAGTCGTACCGAAGGCCCGGAACGCTAAACCGATCGTTAAACGCAACCAATCGCTTAATTTATTAAAAACTCAATAAATTAAATATTTTAAAAAAGTTAATAATTAATAAAATTAATTATTAA
The DNA here is from genome assembly GCF_046630445.1 of Rutidosis leptorrhynchoides. Classification (NCBI taxonomy): domain Eukaryota; kingdom Viridiplantae; phylum Streptophyta; class Magnoliopsida; order Asterales; family Asteraceae; genus Rutidosis; species Rutidosis leptorrhynchoides. Next base: position 211,993,088 of record NC_092335.1, read on the forward strand.
AATAAACCCGAGCGTTTCGTTGCTCAAAAAGCTATTATCAAAATCGTATCGTTTTTATCGTATTTCATTATTCGAAATATTTATTTGAATTAATATCAACCCATATTAATTATTGAAACCCTCCGAAGATCAAGTACGCATTTAATACACGTAAACACATAAAAGTTAAATAATCGTCGTTAAACAAACTAACGGAAGTAACGGAAAAATCAGGGTTGTTACATTAAAGTTCGGTGTTTCCCCGAACGTGATGCCGATATGAAAATGACTATCGGTGATCTCTATACCCGTTTTGAGGATGATAAGCTAGCGATCACTGATGAGGATCGTGTCAGGCTAGCTATTATCGTGATTGTAGAGATCGAGCTTATGGGTAAGCAACCGTATTACAAGGTTGGTGATGCTTATATACATATGATCGAGAATTTAAATAGTTTAGGCCAGTATCCGTGGAGTTCTAGTATGTGGGATTTTACTTTCCAGTCGATAGAAATCCCTTTTAAAAGGGAAGACGAGGGTGGTAGCCAGACCGAGCGGATGCTAGTTAAGGATATGAAGTACACTTTGACGGGATTCGTTTGGGCGTTCAAGGTATAAATTAGTTTATGTTGTGTATTTTATACCATACTATTTACTACAAATCTTAAATTTTAAAAAATATAGAGACTTTGATTTGAGAGATATACCAGCACCAATCACGGCAATAGCCTTATGCCAGGAAGGAAGATGATGGGATTTCGAGCGCAGTATACTGGACGTGACTGAAGAAGGTACCCAAATTTTAGAAGGTTGTGTGGATGTTAGACTTGGTGAGTAGTTTGTTTGATAATAATACACAGATTTCCTATATAAGACTTATTGTTGTATTTTTTTTAACCTCTTTTGAGTTCATGAATTAGGCTGATGTTATGAAAGCCGATAGACCTTCTATGACGTTGGAGCCTACGAAAACTGAGGCAGCGAGTGACTGTGGGTGGCTTCTTCTACATACTTTGTCGAGTAGTTAGGCGTTGCTAGTCTGTCTAAGTCAGTAGCACCACACCAATCACCACGATAATCACCACACCAATCACAACAGAAATCACCAATCTAATCACCACCATCCTCACCACCTCCATCATCAACCAAATTTGAATCCCTTTGCAACTGCGAAGAATTACTGAATGTTTTGATGAGGCGGATTGAGGAACAGGAGCGACTTCTTGATGAGTTATATGTTGTGTATGCTAAGGAGAGATATTTTCCTTCATAAACTTAAAAACTTATTTAATATGTTTATTCTGTTATCTAATAAATTTAATCGCATATATTGTGGGTTTCTTTAGGAGGATTCAATGGAGAATCCTCAGGAGGAGGATGCAACGGAGGTATAAGATGACGAGGAGGGTTACACGTCCGTCACGTTATTGTGCAATACGGCGATAATATTTTAGAAGGGTGATATATTATAGAACGTAATATAACATTATAATATTTTAGAAGGGTGATAATATTTTCACTTGCTTCTTTAATAAATTTACTTATATTATGCATTGATAACTTGTACTTAACAGGTAAAGCACAATAAAAATGGTTTATCAATTAAATAATTGGAATTATGATCATCATTTTTACAATTGTTTTAATTGATAGTTTTCTTGTTTACCCATTATTGGAAAATAACGAGCACTTAGCTAGTCGCGCGTTCCTGCGGCGAAAGTTGACACAATCATCTAATAATAGAATCGTACAATGAATTTGTTACAATCCACATAGATATCGAACAATCAAAATACGCGATGTTAATTTTATTTAATTGTATAATATATGAAGTATAATGTACAACCTTATAATAAAACACTCCATGCTCATATGTACAATATTTGAAGCATTATGTACAACCATAAGGTAAAACACCTCCATAATCATATGTACAATATTTGAAGCATTATGTACAATTTTATAATAAAACACTCCATGACCATATGTACAAACTTGAAAAAAAATTGTAAAATCTTTTACAAAACACCTAATGAACACATGTACAAACTCTGAAGCATATTGTACAACCTTCATCTAATAATAATATTTAATTTTTAAAAAAAATTCAAAAGGCATTTGTTATTACTGATAATTATTAAAAAAAACATAAATACTCATTTTTTAAAGCAAACTTTATTATTATTATTATAATTATAATTATTATATTATTATTATTATTCAAATATGAGTTCTCTTTACGAGATTAATTACGGTACATATGTATGCGAAATAAATGTCTCAATAGAAAGTTATAATATAAGCTTTTATAACAAGAAAAATAATAATTGTGATAAAAATTGAAAGAGAGTGGTGAGAGAACAAATGTAGTTCATTTATTCTGACCAAATTAAGTATATCAATATGTTTATAAAAACAACGACAAATTTCTTAGTCGGAATCAGTGGCGTTCTAGGATCAAAACTCAATGGGGTCCTAAAAATTTATTTGATAAATTTCTTGCACAAAATATTGAATGTGTCGAGTCAAATCGGGTCGGGTCGGGTCGCGCCCAAAATATAAACATAAAATTGAATAATACTCGCAAAATATAAGGTTGTTTAGCAATTAATGGCACATGCAGTATCAATTTTAAAGTAGCAATGGCCTATACAGTAGCAATTTTAAAATATTATTTTAGCCAATGATCTATACAGTAGCAATTTTAAATTGCAATTTTATAACCTATTATCAATATGAATCGCATAACATTAACATTAGCTCTAAAATTGCAGTTTCTCCTTACTTTTTAAAAAAGAATAAGTTAGGTAGTTATGAGTGATGAGTTTAGGGACTAATATAAAATAACTATTACAAATATATATACCATTACACATACATCTTAGTTGCAACCATATAATGCATTCACCATGAGTATTCACAATAAAACATGTATATCTCAACATAAATATTACACTTAATATATCATAATATATGTTTGATAGTAAATTTAACAAATATTGTTCATTCTTAAACAAACATTACACATTCTGGTGGAAGAATTGTAAATTATGTCATGTTATATTACACTTTTATTTTCATTATATATTTAAAAATATTGTAAGATTTCTTAAATATCTAATGAATATCCATTAATCCACTTAATCCACTAAATATAGATATAGATTGATGAACTAAATTTAAGTGGATATAGATATGGATAAACAAAAACTAAATGGATATGAATATGGCTTCACGCCCTCACCCGATCCATATCCTATCCATTGAAATCCCTAGGATGAAGGATTAAAGATAGAACCGTAAAAAATGTGATGTAGAAAGAAGTCAAAAAGAATTAGAATTGGAATTGGACAAAAGTTTGTTTATTTTTATATCAAATATATTCAATGGCTCATACTATAAAAATCATATCATAAGTGGGTTAATTTCAAACATTTTAGTAGTCCAAACTATTAAACTATAATCTCTAAAAATTTATGGGGTCCTATTATTATATTTAGTGGTGTCCTATACGTAAAAAATAAAAAATTTATGATAAATTTCAAAAAACTAGTGGTGTCACGGGACCCCGCTTCGCTTCACCTAAAGTGGCCACTGGTCGAAATCCTTGATTTCACGGTTCATTCAACTAAACGACTTTAGTATTTACATTCACTTAATATCCAAAACATATCATTAAACTGTTCCGTTTAAACAAACCCATAATTTCACGGGTCATTTCACTAGTAATAAAAAGAAAATTTATACTTTTTACTAGTTGCTTATAAAAGAAAAATCAGTTATTTGATTGAGTGAAATACGTATCTATGAAAACAAATTAAACATTAAATATTTTAATAGTTGTAATAATGTGAATCCAACAATTTTCTTGAAATCCAAGGGACCAATCAGAATGCGACATGTGGCGCGACAATCACATGTGATTGAAAAAAAAAATTCAATTTTTTTTAATTTTTTTTCAATCACATGTAATTGGATTTGACATGCAGAATCACATGTGATTGACATGCAGAATCACATGTGATTTACTACATGTCAAATCCAATCACATGTGATTGAAAAAAAAATTGAATAAAAAATTGAATAAAAAATAAAAAAAATTTAATCAAATGTGATTGTCATGTCACATGTCGCATTTTGATTGATCCCTAGTATCTCAACATAAAAGTTGGATTTATTTGAATATTTCTCATATCTGGGTAGTTTTCAAGAATCATAAAGAGGAAGCAGTTAGATCTTAAGTTGGTTTTTACAAATTGCTAATGTTGACCATATAGAAGTAAAAAAGAAAAGAAAAAAGTGTTTTCTAGTAACAGTGGGCAATGATGTACAAAACCCGATTACTCGTCGATTAATCCCCGATTAATTATGTTTGAGAGCAATTCGTTCCGATTTTCAAAAATCCGTTTAATTAAACGGTCAACATCAATTAATGGATCAAAATCGAATTTAGTAATCAAAGTCAGTCAAAGTAAAAAATGGTTAACATTTTAACATGAATTTAAACTAGTATTTTATAGTTTTGAATCAAAATGAACAATTTTAAACAATTATGTTAAAAAATTATCTTTATATTTATTATTTTTTTCCTTTAGTTACACATAATTTTTAAAATTTAATTTTTAAATGTTTACAGTACAATCTGATTAATCTCTGATTAATTCCCGAGTTGCCGATTAATCCTTCCAAAGTCCCGACCGATTAATCCCCGAATAGCGAATTTGGCAACCTTGACAGTGGGTACGGAAGTGTATGGTTGCGGTCATTGAATTTTTTCTTATAGCAAAATATAACACTACTACAAAAGACATTTGGAACCGGTTTTTAAGGCCTATGGAACCGGTTTGAAAAAACGTTTCTATTGATAGGGGTTCTAAAAGTATGGAGGGTTCTAAAAGTATGGTTCGCTTTAGAAACCGGTTTTTGGGTAAAAAGAGGTACCTATTCTAGATTAACGATACCTCTTTTTCTTAAAAAGGGATGTCTTTGCATTATTAAAATTTAATTCATTTTCCTTGCTGCTGTATTGTGTCATCTAAAGCAAACATAAAAGAAAACAACAAACATACTATCAGATCCAAAAATCGAACCATAATGAAGTTTAAAACAGTAATAAACTTATACACATCAACGATATTTAGAAGTTCAAATTTACATAAATATGCTCTCAATAAATCTTAATTAAAATGATATAACTAGTAAACTACAAAGTACAAATGCTATTCCAAAAGCTAGTGCCAACGTTTTTTGTATACTATGAACGTCAATCACACTTATTCCAACCCATTTACTTGCACAAACTCGTTTTCAACAAGCTATTCTTTGATGGCTTGGAGGATAATACTTTTTGAGTCTCACCTTTAATGCAACGTACCTGCACAAACAAAATGATAAGGTTAGAAATAATTAAAACAAAATAAGTGTAAACACTATCGTTATTACATTGTGATTTGTGACAAAATATTTAAAATAACACGTGTTCTTAATATTAAAAATTTTGACGAAGATATGGGAGGATTTTTTTGAATACAAATGGGCAAATTTTAGTAATTTAGGGTAGTGTTGGAATTAAGTAGATGGAAGTAGATGATGTAAGTATAGTGAGGGTTTGGTTCAAATACTGATTCAAATTTTCATCTCCCGCTTAGGAAGAAAAAATACATTGAGAGGGGTTTTTCAAAAAAAGAGGTTCCTAATTGAAAAGTTTAGAGAGGTGTTTTTCAAAATAACAAGTTCCCAAAGTTTAAGACCGGTTTATTATAAAAAAAAGGTTTATATTGTTCATTATAGAGACCGGTTTTTCATCCTCCTGTAAAAACCGATTTCTATTAACTTTTGAAACCTGTTTTTTTTACTCTTTTCGAAAAACAGATTTCTTAAAGGGTTTCTATTCTACTTTTTGTAGTAGTGTATAAAGAAATGAGTGGAAAGTTAGTAGACAAAAAAAATAGCTTTATGAACAAGACTATGTATTTTAGTATATATGATAATGATAATGATAATGATAATATCAACGGCAGTTTGCAAAGAGATTAAGTAACTTAAATTAATAAATATAAATGTCTTAAATACGAACTATATACTTGATAGTAATCCAGCATAATATGAAAGGATGTTTTTTCAGTAGGCAAGATTTGATACGGGATTAAGCATTTGCTGTCTATTATAATAAAAAAAATACAAGTATCTGGCTGATAAGGACATAGTCCTAATATTGCATGTAATGCCCATGTTAGGTCTTGGAATTAGAGGATGTATATAAAAAGCGGCGTCATTAGGATTTTTTTTATTGGGGGCAAAAAAAATTTTAAATCGTAGCAATTTTTTTGCACAAAATATGAAGGTTTTGAGGCAAAAAATTGATGTTTTTAGGCAAATTATGAAGTTTTTTAGACAATAGTTGAAGGTTTTTGGGCAAAAGTTGAAGGTTTTTGGGGCAAAAGTTGGAGAATTTTTAGCAAAATTTGAAGGTTTAGGGGCAAAATATGTAGGTTTTGGGGCAAAATATGTAGGTTTTGTGGAAAAAAAAATCCACCGGGGGCAAAGTCGAAAAACCCAGAATTTTTACACTGAAAAAAACAAATTCACTGGGACGCGGACAACATAAAGAGAGCAACATATAGAGATCTAACGAGGCAACATAAAGAGAGCAACATAAAGACCTCGGCTCTTGACGGTCTATTAGATTTCTGTATTAAGCCTGTTCTGGTTGTTAGGAATTATGGACTCAAACAAGAAAAGTGTTGATAATACTTTACTTCACGGGTGCAAACCAGAGATTTTCTTCAATTATATTCGTGCATACAATTACAAGATGCTAGGGGTACATTATATAGGTGTAAACAAAATAGTTTCCTAATCGAAATCAAAATTCCTTCACATGTCATCCATGTGATTCGCGAGGACCTCCTCGCGATCCACGAGACCCCTCTCACAATCCGTTAGACACCTCTTGCATTACGTGAGGCACTCTGATGATCCATAAACTTCACCACTTGCACGATCAACTCTCTGCAACAATTTTTCACTTCTCGCGATCTGCGAGCTCATTATCGCGATCCGCGAAGTACATCTTTCGATAAAGAGCTCTTCAACCTCACCTTGTCGAAATTTAGAAATCAGGCGCCTCAACTGTTCAACTATGCTCTAACTCCCACAACAACTCTCGATTATCTGATTAAAACTCCTTTTGAAATGCCACTCGATCAACTATCCGGGACACATTGCACTTCCACACCGGGAAGAAATCTTTCGACACTCAAACTAATGAGCAATAATTCAATCTTAGTTAATAGCTTGGGTCATCTCGGTTTCTGCACCACCATCTGCTTACACCATAAGATCACTTTCTTACACTAAAGGATACATTGAAGTGTTTGATTCTTCAATTACAGGATTCTACCATGAGTCTACATTGCCTCACTCATTGCTCTAGTCAAGACTAATCCTGCCACCGACATGTAACGATCACTCGTATAGATTTTTTGTTTAACTATGATATTCCTTCCAAGCAATCAGAAAATTCGACAGACGACCACATAGAGAATGCATCAAGGCTTCCAATGAGAACACGATCACAACCTTGAAATCTACACTTTTCAACATTACGCTTTCACGCTGGTACACTGACCCATCCTCATAGCGTTATAAATTCCACGAACACATCTTCTCATTCCCAAGTACGCTCCCACAAATAAGGCACGACGGCCCGAGAAGAATCTGGTTCATACCACCCTGTCAGTTGCAAATTTCTTTGCCATTAGATCAGGATAAAGACAAGTACTCGAGTCCTTAGTGTTACCCAAAATCAAAGAACTAATTCTGTGAAAAATGAAGAACCACGTCACACAACCATATCCACAACTCCGAATAGTCGTTTAACTCTTACTAGCCCGATAGTTTTGTTGGTTACCAAACTCCCTTTGAGTTCCTGACACCCTCAACAATTTCCAAGAAGCTCAAGTTTTGTGACTTGCAAGATTATCCTTTCCCTTCGTCACCTAAAGATTTCTAAATGATCACCCCGAAGACACCGCTCGAGTTGTTTAACCAACCATAACCAAAAAATATTGAGCTATTTTTTGGCACCAGTCAAATGCATTCTATCCGACACCCTTCTACAACCAATTTCCTTAGTGAGAGAAGCTCTAACCCGCCCGCATATTCTAAATACCCTGGAATATCTGACAAAATACTATGGTCATCCGGTTTCAAAATCTCAAGTACCAAACTTCCTCGATAACTCTTACTGTTGAATTATACACTGATGTGTTCCCGCTCATTACCCGACTACCTAAACCAGAGAGAAACCACCCTTCCGAGCTCCCATAACAAACCAACTCTTATGAATCTAGTCTGTATCGCCCGATGTTTCACAACACAAAACCATCTTGTCACTCACTTCATCAAACCCGATATTCATCCTAAAACTGCAGCAACTTCAAAAATTCGTAACTTGAAATCCAATGATCCATCATCGCTAAATTTTACCACATCTCGATCTATGTGTCTGGCACTATCATCCAAAATTGAAAATGATCTAACGGTTAATCAACCTGCTACATATCGTCTCCTCGAACTGGGCATTAACATCCTAATCCGATAGCTCGATCATTCCTTTGCACGAGATCACAAAGAATGAGAACTCTGATTTTACATCCAGATCTTCCTAAACAAGTCCCCGATCTCAATACATGTTGAACAACAAATTTTATACATGTCGTATATTCACCAGATGATAATCGAATCATCAACTTATCGAAACATGCTCTTAATAAGTCATTGTTTCCTAATCTTCAAACGTTGAAGCTCTGATACTACTGTCACGAATTATGGATCCCAAAATAGACAAGTGATTGATGAAAATCACTAACGCACAACAACAAATGAATAATTAAAACATGAACGATAAATAAACGTAAATGACAAGGATCTAACGTGGTTATATCTCAACTCCAAGCATGAATAAGGGTTTAGTCTAAGAGCGCAAATTACAGATTTTCTTCTATTATTTTAATGCACACAATCATAGATGGATAGAGTTATATTATATAGATGCAAACAAAATTGAAATCAAACTTCCTGTACAATTCATTATCACGATCTAGATGCCCTCCTCGCGATCCACGAGACCCTTCTCGCAATCTGTGAGACACCTATCATAATACGCGAGACACTCTTATGATCCATTAACTTCACTTCCCGCGCATGATCATCTCTCTACCACAATTTTGCACTTCTCGCGATCCGTGAGCCCATCCTCGTGATCTGCGAGGTCATCTAGCAACCCTTTTTCGATTAATTCTTCACACCTCAACACTGATCATAGCATGTCTAAGATGTAAATCCTTTAGGTTTAAACATATTATCCCGTTAAATCCTGTAGGTTTAAAATGTTGGATCCCTTGCATCAGTTGCTAGGATCTTTAGATCAAGGAACAAGAATCGATGACGAATTTGAGATCAAACTAAGTGATAAGAGATGAACAATGAAGAACATGATAAACAATGAACAAACTCAAAGATAATCAGCTGATATACATCAAGATTACATGTAATGAAATGATAAACGAATTACAATACTGATAACATGAATCTAAGCTAATCACTTTGTCATTTCCATGGTGGTTGGAGCATCAATTCACCATGGATCCTCCTTACCATGAAGGTGAAGAGGAGGAGCACACACCTCACACACACTCAAGTGATCTTGGTGGAAAAGCCTCTACTCACAATGAACAAGGAAAACTCTATTTATAGTCTTCCTACTGTCAGATCACATGCACGGTTGAGTCCTCAACCGTACGGCTGACAGTTATCACCTATACGAGTGAATTCAGTCACTCGCATGACAAACCTATATTACAAGTTTGGTCACATATGCTCCCGCGACATGAGTTTTTTAGTTCAATACTATCCTAGGTGTACAACGCAGACCTAAACCATTATCAGGCTGTTCGACAGCAATGGACAACTCCATTTAGTGCACTAACAACTCCCCTTTGGACATTGTTGTCGAATCTGTTACTGTCGATAGATCGTTAAAACACCTCTTGCAATGTTCAGTTAGTCTCTGTAGTGGTACCGGGTCTTCTGAATCTTCAGGCTTCATTAAAGGTCTTCTTGAGTACATGTAATACAGAACTTCGCACCTCAATGATTTTTGGTCATTGAGATTCCGCCTTTACGAATTGCCGTTTGATATTCTCGAATGAACTTCAAATTCACTTGCAGTTACCCACAAAACCAATTGCAGTAGTACTACCCCTAAGACTGAAATGAGATCAATCTTTTTTTGACTTGAGTTCAAGTGTTGAAACTCTGAAGCTTCTCCTTAAAGGTACATGGGTTCCTCTTTAAAGCTCGATCATTGGCTCCCGCAGGTAGTCCCAATGATTTCGTAGTCGATCAGTGGCTATTGGTTTGGTAGCTTGATCGTCAAACTCCCCATATGATGTAGAAACTTCTTCGAATCTCTAACTTAACCAGTCATTCAGATTACCATCTCATGACACTGATATCTCTGACGAACTCCTCAGATAAAAGACACTCTCAAAGTATCTTAATTGTAGAATCTTCTTTCTCATTGTTCAATGTATCCCATTCTATCAACAATTTGCTCAAGCATAAATGTCTTCATCATGACTTGCTTACAGTAACGGGAAAAATATTCAGAGAAATTCGATCCACAGTTTATCTGATTCATCACACGTCGTCAATCAGGGATCTCATGATTGCGAATCACTCTCATTAATTCCCTTGACAGAGTGGAATCTTCTCAAACACATGCTCTATATCCAGCGGAATTTCCACAACCAGCTTCCATCACACAATGGAACACTTGAAATTGGGAATTTAAAGTGTTTCAGCCCATAAATAATCAGATGGTTCTGATTACTCCACAATAAAACTCATCATAACACTCGTGTCTCATATACTCATCTGATACAGACGATGCGGAATCAAAAACGTTGTTGGCCCATACACAGTCAGATGCTCCTGGCTGCCCTACTAATCTGCGCATAACACAAGTGCTTTACATAAACACTTACTCAGTAAGTTCAACAGACTAAGGAGGTTGTCCACTAAACTTTATTCATCAATGCTTCAGTGAATAGTAAATTTCTCTCACTTCTGAATCATCTCAATCTCATCTCAAACTTATCTCAATCATACATCAATTGGTATAGCTAACTTTATTGGTTGATAAATCCACAATCGCATAGATTAACAGCTGAAACGTAACCTTCCAGGACCATTGATAGACATTTACACAAGTTAAGGACCACCACTAAAAATTCTGGAAAGTTCAGTGACCGCATTGTAAACTTCAAAACTTCAGGGACCACAACCCGTTAATTTTTGAAACTTCAGTGACCGCAGTGTAATTTTTTGAAAGTTGAGGGACCAAAACTGCAAATTTTCAAACTTCAGGGGCTGCAAATAAAACTTTTAGAAACTTGAGGAGCTAAAAATAAATATTCTAAAAATATTCTCAAAATTTTGCATTGGAAGTCCCTGGGAATTAACAGTCGTTAATTGACTTAACTGGAAAGGACTAGCTGTGATAAAATTAAATTTGATGGGTGGTGGGTCAGAGTGTGTGAACAAGTTCAGGTGAAAGGTTCAATAGTAACGGGGTTCACCAATGGCTGGGGGTCACGGTTCGGTTCATTGGGGGTCATACCAAAGTGGACTGTTGGGATATAATATTAAAAAGTGACCAGGTTCATCGTATTTTGCTTGTTGTGGACAAAGGGGACAAGGGCTGGTACACGTGGGGTCAGCCACTTCAGAAGAATTCCCCCTATTTACCAAAATGCCACCGTTAGTTTTGAATGCATCTGCTTATTGTAGCAGTTTCTTCAACCTCTTGAACCAAAACCCTAATCGTACGTTCCACCATAGAAGCTTACACGTCTGACCAATTCAATCATCAACCGTATGTCTAACTGACCTCAAACGTATGCACCAAGTACCAATCATATCATTCAAGAATTCATCGTGTTCTTCACCCATTTCCAGATTTCGGCGAGCTTGGTGGCGGTTTGTGGTGGTTCAAGGCGGCTCTAAAGGAAAATAGATCAAATCTTAACCAAAATGCACCAAATTTTAAAGGGAAGAAGCCTTAGAACCCGCTAAACACATCTTGAAACAACCCAACCCGTACTCCGTACGATAATTTTTTTTTTAAAATGATACACATTTACGCGCCAATTAAATATGTAAACCATTCCACACGCTTCATTAAAACATACTACGAGTTTAATGTTTACAAAAAGGCACAAAGTCCATTAACGAATATGATACAAGTTTGACCAACTACAAATGATAGTTTATAATCCAAACGACCCCTTGAGCATGGTTTGGAACTAAACTACCCAAAACGTAGGTCAACTTCCAAAAGCTTCATCATAACATCAACAAGGACACCTAGTGCCCAATAACCCCCTTGCCCTTGTCCACACCTGCATCTAAAAAGATAAACAACGAGAGGGGTAAGCTAATGCTTAGTGAGTGCAACAATTATACGTTTACATATACAACCTACTTACTTGCAATCACTTACGCATTTACCGCATACATGCTAGCATTATAAGTATTCATACCATCACAAGTATAACACTAAACCTTCCACCATACGAGCTAGGATAACAATAGCATATAGTTTAAACAATATAATATGCTACAATCCACACACACAACCATGGTTAACCAAATGAACGAGGGAACGGTGTTTAAAAACCGTCGGAGTTCATAACAACCATTAGTGCACTTAACACTTCGTACACTAACCCCACGGGTGGCATCTTAACACGTCGATACTTCACCCCGAGTGGTGCCTTAACACTTCGGCACTTCACCCCGAGTGGTGTCTTAGCACATCGACAATTCACTCGTTACATCTCTCGGAGTGGCATCTTAACACATCGACACTTCACTCCCGAGTGGTGTCTTAACACATCGACACTTCACTCGCCACGTGAGGAGTGGTGTCTTAACACGTCGACACTTCACAACTCAACTACACAAATAAATACATCATATATGCACGCATATAATTATTCCACTCACCTTAACACTTCGGTGATGATTATGCACTTCCGAGCTTCAAAGCAAAGTACCTAATACATAAGTACACATTCCATTACACAACTAGTGGAATTAACCACATTGCACCTACTTGAGCATTTAATGACCCAACTCGCATTAAATGACTCAAACACACCACAACCGCCCCTTTAATGGCCAAGACTCGACTTTAATCACTAAAGCTAGTGAATTAAAGTATAGTAACTTCAACTAGCACCAACTTAGGGTAATTTATACCCATTTCACCCAAACTAGGTCAACTAGCACATTTTGGATCCATTTTAACACTTTCACTACCAAACTTGTCAAACATGACCCAATTAACATCTCTTTCAACTTTAACAAGTGTTTTAGTGACTAAAACCGCCATTTAACATTTACAAATCCTATTTTCATTAGACCAAACCCTAGCTTGTGGCTATTAGGGTTTCATTACAACCACATAACCCAAATTCGCCCATTTTACCCTCAAATGGGTCAAACAAGTCTCTAGTAACCAAAACCCTAACCATTAACCAATTAAAACTCAAAACTTAGAGTTAGAACTTACCGAGACTATCAACACGTAGCTAGAGACACAAGGAACAACTTTAATTCTTGCTCTAAAGATCAACCCTCAATCCTTCACTCTCAAATCTCACTTTTAATCTAAATGGGTGTTGAGTTTTTGGGAGAGAAAATGAAAGAAAAGATAAAAGAAATTAAATGAAATGGATGAGTGGTTGGGATTTAATGCTCCCATCAGATTTATACGCCAAATTACTAATTTGCCCCTTGAAGTCATTTAATTTGAGTTAAAACCGGCACCAGTCTGGCAGATATGTCACGGTGCGGCTCAAATCGTCGCGGCGCGATGAACAAAGGGAAAATCACCCCTTCTTAACCCAGGTTCTGTCCCTGGTTTGGTCGATGGACCCGTCTGTCGCGGCGCGGCCTAAGGCACTATATGGCCATCTCGACAACCTTAAACACAAAAATCGTTTTACACAACATTCAAGTCGTTCAAGCTTCCAATACACGTCTAAACATCGTATCTAAGCCACACAAGACTTAACGCTAACCAAACTCATATACAAACTTATATACGCACACATTAACAAGTATATATATATATATATATATATATATATATATATATATATATATATATATATATATATATATATATATATATATATCTACACAATTACGGCTAAACGACAAGTTACAAACGTACAAACAATTAAGTATGTACCTTTCGATACGTACGGGAAAAACGGGATATTACAACTCTCCCCCACTTGAATCGGAGCGCGTCCTCGCGATCCAAGCCGCATGACAAGCCGGAAGATAAACCAAAACAAACTCTTCGGATTCCCACGTAAACTCGGAACCCTTTCAATGTCGCCATTGCACCTTGAAAGTTCTAATTTCCTTGTTCCGCAACATCTTAACCTTCTCATCAAGGATTGCAACCGGTTCTTCCGCATACTCTAGCTTGTTATTCAACGTAATCTCATCTAAAGACACCCAAGTCGAGTCATCCGCAAGACACTTACAAAATGGGAAACATGAAATGTGTTATGAATTCCCGCAAGTTCTTCGGGTAACCCTAGTCGATAAGCAACCTCACCAACACGTGCCAAAACCTTGAAAGGACCAATAAACCGAGGAGCTAACTTTCCTCGTTTCCGAAACCGGATAACACCCTTCCATTGAGAACCCTTAAGCATCACCATGTCACCTTCTTGAAACTCTATCGTTCTCCTACCTTTATCGGCATAAGACTTTTGTCTATCTTGCACCGCTTTAAGTCGAGCCCGAATCATCTCAATTTTACTATTTGTCTCCAAAACCAAATCGGAACTTCTGATTTCTCGTTGACCCACTTCTCCCCAACAAATGGGAGTTCGACACCTACGCCCATAGAGCATCTCATAAGGTGGCACTCCAATACTAGTGTGGTAACTATTGTTGTATGAGAATTCCACCAAGGGTAAGTGCTCATCCCAACTTCCACCAAAGTCAATAATACACGCCCTTAACATATCCTCTAACGTTTGGTTTGTACACTCAGTTTAACGTCTGTTTGAGGATGATACGCCGTGCTTATTTTCAGTTGAGTACCCATATCTTCATGAAACTTGTTCCAAAACCGGGACGTAAAACGAGTATCTCGATCCGAAACAATAGATATAGGAACCCCATGTCTCGATATCACCTCCTTGATAAATAACTTGGATAAAGTCTCCGATGATATCGTTTCTCGTATGGGAAGAAACAAAGCACTTTTCGTCAATCGATCAACTATCACCCAAATTGAATCATATTGGGTTCTAACCGTCTTCGGTAACTTAGTAATAAAGTCCATGGTAATGTGCTCCCATTTCCATTTCGGGACTTTCAAGGGTTGTAACTTACCGTACGGCTTTTGGTGTTTGGCTTTAACTTGCAAACACGTGACGCATTGTTCAACATACTTAACTACATCATGCTTCATACCGGGCCACCAATAATCTTTCTTCAAGTCATAGTACATCTTTGTTGCACCCGGATGAATGGAGTACTTTGACTTATGTGCTTCATCAAGTAGTACTTGTCGGTTACCACCCATCTTAGGTACCCACACTCTTCCTTGAAACGAAAACAAACCACGCGAGCCCATAGCAATGAACTCTATTTGCCCCACAATCTGCTCTTCGTGATTGTTGTGAACATACGCTTCTATTTGAACCTCACCAAGCTTTACAAGGAAATTGTTAGTAATAGTCATGCGTAACGATCCTACTCGTATCGCCGGATGTTGACTCTTTCGACTCAAGGCGTCCGCGACCACGTTCGCCTTTCCCGGATGGTAAAGTATCTCACAATCATAATCCTTTACCACATCCATCCACCTACGTTGACGATAATTCAAATCTCGTTAAGTAAAGAGATGTTTCAAACTCTTATGGTCCGAATAAATCGTACACTTGACACCATACAAGTAGTGGCGCCAAATTTTCAACGCATGAACCACCGCCGCCAATTCAAGATCATGTGTCGGGTATCTCTTTTCGTGTTCCTTTAATTGTCGAGAGGCATAAGCGATGACCTTACCTCTTTGCATCAAAACACACCCGATCCCATTTAAAGAAGCATCACAATAAACCGTCATGTCTTCTACCCCTTCCGGCAACATTAACACCGAAGCTTGACACAATTTCTCTTTTAACAATTGAAAAGCGATTTCTTGCTCGTTCTCCCAATTGAATCTTACGTTCTTCCTCGTCAATTTAGTCAAAGGAGAAGCAATCTTAGAAAAGTCTTGGATGAACCGACGATAATAACCGGCCAATCCGAGAAAGCTTCGGATTTCCGTAGGCGTAGTCGGTTGTCCCCAACTCTTCACCGTTTCTATCTTCCCCGGGTCTACTTGAATTCCTTCTTGATTCACAATATGGCCAAGGAATTGAACTTCCCTTAGCCAAAATTCAAATTTGGAGAATTTTGCATACAACTTCTCCTTCCGCAATGTCTTCAACACTTCACGCAAATGGTGCTCATGTTCCTTCATACTCTTTGAATAAACAAGTATGTCGTCGATGAACACAATTACCGACTTGTCCAACATAGGTTGGCACACCCGGTTCATAAGATCCATGAATGCCGCCGGTGCATTCGTAAGACCAAAAGGCATAACTACAACTCATAATGCCCGTAACGCGTTCGAAAAGCCGTTTTCTCTATGTCTTCCTCACGGACTCGCACTTGATGATAGCCAGACCGTAAGTCAATCTTAGAAAAATACGTTGCACCTTGGAGCTGGTCAAACAAATCGTCAATCCTAGGTAATGGATAGCAATTCTTGATCATCACTTTGTTCAACTCCTGATAATCGATGCACATCCGCATACTTCCATCTTTTTCTTTTTCACAAACAAGACCGGAGCACCCCATGGCGAGGAGCTCGGTCGAATGAAACCCTTTTCAAGCAACTCTTGGGTTTGATTTAACAATTCTTGTATTTCTGTCGGCGCTAAACGATAAGGAGTTTTAGCAATGGGAGTAGCTCCCGGAACCAACTCAATGCGAAATTCTACTTGTCTTTCCGCCGGAACACCCGGTAACTCATCCGGAAAAACGTCTTCAAACTCATTAACCACCGGAATTTTACGAGTGGGTGGTGGCTCATCATGATATCAACTACATGAGCGAGATAACATACACCACCACTCTTGAGAAAATGTCCTGCCCGAGCATAAGTGCATAATGGTACGTGTCTTCTTCGTTTATCACCATAAATAATCAACTCTCCCCCACTGGGGGTTCTCACACGAATGAACTTATCATGGCATGCAATATCGGCTCTATAACGATCGAGCCAATCCATGCCAACAACAATATCAAACTCACCCAAAGTCATCGGAATGAGATCAATTTTAAACGTTTCGGTACCAAACATGACATTACGATCTTTACACACATCAACCCCTAGCACCGTCGTACCATCCGCTGTAGCAACCCCGACAAATCGTAATTGACGGCGTCGACTACTTAGGTCCCGTTACTTGGTCGTAGGTCTTTAAAAATAACGTTTGACCAAAGGTATGTCGCATTCATTTCACTAAGTAAAGATGTTTCAAGTTTTACAAGAATAGTTCAACCACTAGTTACGTTACAATGCTATAAGTACCAATGAAACCTATGCGACCCAGTTTTTAAATAAAGTCAAAAGACGCTCCATATATGCATGTATACTCGACATCCAAGAAAGTATCAAAAGTGTGAGCAGAAGCATGTATCACTAAGCATTCAAGACCTGAGAAAAACATAGAAAATCTGTCAATGAAAACGTTGGTGAAATCATAGGTTTAGTAAGTATATTGAATTGAACCACAAGGTTCTTTATGAATTGCTTATCCAAAAACGTTCACATTCCAAAAATAGTATTTGTATAACGAGCACCCAATTATCAAGGCTTAACTGAATCTTCCCTCTGAATTTTGAATTTAGTGTTAGAACTTACACTATACATTGTTGAAATTATATTTCATTCACTAACGGTAGCGAACCGTCTGAATGAGGGTTTGTTAAACCCGTATGGCCACACAACATAATTACTCGCTTACACTTACACTCTGCAAGTGGAACTAATGATAATTGGATTGAGGACTTTTGTTCAAACTCGCATGCATCTTTGTATTCGTATTTGTTCAAAGTGTAAAAGTATGAAAAGTATATAAGTATGAAATGTATGCGTTTCTCAGTCCACGATGTAAAGAATAAAAGTGATTGAAAAGTGGGACTATGATCTCACCTTGAGCGCAAGAGTAAAAGATACTTCACAATTAAACGTATGCAAGAACGAATGCTAGTCTTGACCTAAACAAATAGGTTGTATCAATAACGGTAAACACGGTTGGTCAAAGTTGTTCAATTAGTCCTATGGCTCGCTACGACTCGAATAGTATAGCATGTGAATCACGTTGTCAAGTTTCATACAAGAATCAAGTATAAAGGCATGTTAAAACAATTGCATAAACGTTTGGTTAAGTTTGACTAAAAGTCAAACTTGGGTCGGGTCAAAGTCAACAAAAAAGTCAACACGTTCTGGTCGGGTCCCGAACTATTTTTCTGTGCTAGTTATTCATATATAAGCATGTTAGAACAAGTTTCATGTGAATCGGAGGTCCGTAGCATGGCAAACATTATTCGAAAATTGACAAAATTGGACAGCCCACTTTGGCGCGCCGCGCGGGTATATGGCGCGCCGCGCGGTTACCTGTGCAGAGAATTCTGGCAGTTTTTAAGTTTTATGCACGAACCTAACTTCAAACAATCACCATTTATGACCCGCAAATAACCAAAACATGTATCTTATATCATCGAAAAGGTATTTTGATAAGGAATACAACTAACTACTTTTCATCAAGTGAAAACATCATTTACAATAACCGATTTCTCGCCAAGTGGTCATTCAAAGTCCATTTTCAAAGTTTCAAGTTCTTGAAATGCATTACATGATTCGGGAATCCAATCCACACATATGATATGCCGTTTCGAAGGTAATTACTCATGCAATACAACTAAACACTTACTAACAACATTTCATGGCATCCAAAGTATCAAAAGTTCATTCCAAGTTCATCAAACCCTAATCAAAATTCACAAAAATCACAAATCGTGTATTTGAAGTTTTCTTAATCAACCTACGCATCATAACGAAGCTAGTGATACTATTAACACAATTAAAACATGAACTTTAACAATTTAACAACATTTAATCTTCCAAAATCAAAGATTAAGCAAACCCATTTTCAAGTGTTCAAACTAGTTACTCAAATCAACGAATCGAACAAACAAAACATATATTCATGTTATACACGAGCCATAGACACTAATTAACACTTTTATAATTCAAAAACATCAAGAACACAAAATCTAGTGATTTTAGAAAGTTACCCAAATGAGATGACATTGGTATCAAGTCGAAGAGGATGAAGGGAGGATTCCAAATATGTAATTTGTTTTGTGAAACACTTGCTAGATCATGAATGGATGATGAATTCTTTGTTTGGAGAATTTAGAGAAAATGTGAAAGTATGAGAAGAAAATGAAAATGAAAATGAAAATAATGAATGGAGGAGGTGGTGTTTGACTCCTTTGACCTAGTCAAATCTTTGACACTTTGGCAAGTTTAGTCCCTCAAGTTTGTAATCGGGTGCGGGAATTAACCGAATGAATATTTTTAAATTACACGAGAGAACGAGAGATGTTATAATCCAAATTACGAAAAATATTTTAAGAATGTAAGCTAATGGAGGATGCGAATCGAGATACTGAGGATATTATTAAAATAAAAAGACGGGCGTTAAAATAATTTAACAGAAAAATGCGGGATGTTACATTACCCACACCTTAAAAAAAATTTCGTCCCGAAATTTAGTTGGAAGCAATAGTCGTTGTTTCTTACTCGAGACCTAGTGTTTTCAATGCTATGAATAAGTGAAGATACGTCCTTGGGCATTTCCACGAATTTGGATAGTCGGTGTTCCATCATTTCAACCGGTTTTCCCATGGAGGGAAGTTTGTCATCAATAGTAAGTTTATCTAGGAGAGTAGCACGTTCCTGTTTCGCAGGGCACGTCTCTAACTTTGTTGCATGGGACGTAGGGTAAAGGGGAACTTAATTGAGCCGAAAGATCTAAACGATAGGAATTGGTTCCAATACACCCAAAGATTTTCAAAAGGATTAACATTACGGATATAACTTTCCTCGATTTCTCGAAACGAATTACACCCTTCCAAGGTGCGGTTTCCCAATATTACGCAGTTACACACTGGGAATTCGTGAGGTTTTCATCTAATACTGGTATAACTCTTTTGGCGACTACGGGTCGTCTTGAGCCCTTCTCGGACTTGTACGATCTCAACTATTATTTCTTGAATGAGTTCGGATCCGGTGATTTGCTTGCCACATGCTTTGGTCCAACGAATAGGGGTATGACATTTGCGGTCGTATAGGGTTTCGGAAGTGCGGCGTTAATACATGAATGGTAACTGCTGTGTGAGAGGAGACAACTAAAGGCAACAATACAAGTTTGTAACATGTCTTTCCAAGATGTGAAACGTACCTTTGTTTGGTCCGTTGGTTGTAGATGATACGTGGTACTCATGTTTAAACGTGTCTCTAAGGCTTCTTGTAACACTAGAAGTGAAACGAGTATTGTGATCCGAGATAATCGACAATGGTACACCTTGTTGGAATATAATTAAGATATGTTTGAACAAGTTAGTTAGGGTTCAAAAATGTTCATCAGGACTATTCACCCTCGTGGCGAATACTAATGTAATATGAGGAGTTTCTCTATCCATTGAGAAATTTTACAAAAAGTTTCCTTATACCGAAGTGCGAGCGATAAAGATAGAAGTGAAATGAGAACTTAGAGTAGAGTGAGTTTACATCTTGAGATAGCCATGTCGCTCATCTAGTGGTCAAATGTTGAGACTTGGTGGGAAACGAGATAGTACACGTAGTTGTATAGTTCGGGGTTAAGTAGCAGTTGGCCGTATCAGGAGCATGAGGACGATAAGTCAAAGAGAAAGGAAGTATCCTTGGATTGTGTGGTATCTTGGGTCCCAGTAATATCAGACGGTCATAGTGAATTAACA
Organism: Rutidosis leptorrhynchoides; assembly: GCF_046630445.1. NCBI lineage: Eukaryota > Viridiplantae > Streptophyta > Magnoliopsida > Asterales > Asteraceae > Rutidosis > Rutidosis leptorrhynchoides. Next base: position 212,014,292 of record NC_092335.1, read on the forward strand.
GTGTCATGTAACGTGGTACGTAGTGGTGAGAAGATTGATCGGATCCATAATTAAGTATTCCAATCGTTCGTGCAAAACAACGAATTTCAGTTTCCTTTATTTCGAGTCGAGAGATTATGCCTTTCAGGCGTTCAAGTAGAAACATTTCCATAATTGAATTCCCTTGTGTTACATGAGTTTAGCTAGTAAGGTTGGTGTGAATAATCGCGTTCAAAGTTCGGACACGGAGAGGTTTAGTCCTTTCCTGAGGGAGTTAACGGGGTTAAAGGACGAGTAACACGAGAAAAAGTCGGAAATGAATCTGCGATAATAACCGACGAGATCTAGGATTTTACGAATACAAGTCAGAGTCGTGAGGGTTTCCCGATTATGTGTGGCTTCGATTGCGAGATTCATTATAATACCCTGACTACTAACAACATGGTCTAAAATTGGACTTCGTTTAACTGAAATTCTCACCCGGAGAATTCGGTATAGAGTTGCTCTTGTCTCGAGAGTTAGAGCGTAAGACGGAGATGTTGTTCATTTTCTTCTTTGCTTGAATTGAATAGGTTAAAACATCACCTACGAATATGATGACGAATTTATCTAGATAAGTTTATATATGCGACCCATAAGGCCCATGAATACCTACGAATATGAATACTGAACAATATTTAAAGAAAATTATAACTATCGTAGTGGTTCGGAAAGCGATTTTGGATACATCGTCTCCCTTAACCCTCAATTGATGATAACCGGAATGGGGGTCGATTTTGGAATACACACGGAATCCTTGAGATTGACCAAGAGGTCGTTGATACGAGGAAGAAAGTATCGGTCCTTAACCGAAAATTATTTAGTTCACGAATTTCGAGCTCCTTAGTTCTATAGGTATCAAGTCGGTTTCAAAATTCCTACCCAAAAGGTTAACGTACACCCTCCGATAAATTGTTTTCCGTTGTAAGTAGTGTCTAGGGGGAGTGGTGGGGTGCAAAGAGTACGAGTCAAAGCCTTGGTTATAAAACGTCTAACGGTACCCGAATCGAATAATCATGAAATATAAGAGTTATTGAGAGGAAACGTACCCGTGACTAGTTATCATCTCGGGCTTCCTCGGTGTTGATGTTGAAAGCTCAGTCGCGTGTATCGGGGTTGGTTTTCTTCGTTGGGCACGCACTCCTAAAATGACCCGGTTGGCCACATTCAAAATAAACACCCGTCTTTGGTGCATTGGGCCTCTTATGAGCGACTGCAGCGGTATTCCTACAATTGTGGGCCACATGGCCACTTCTTTGACACCTCAAGCAAAATGGTTTGTCACATTCACCTAGATGATGCTTGTAGCACTCTTTACAATAGGGTAGGTATCCGGTATAACCTTTCTTGCCATTGGGGGTGAAGGGCTTCTTGGTGGGGTTGTTGTTGTAGTTGCCTGATTGGGGGGCTTCCCATTTCCTTTTGTTGTCACCCAACTTATCCTCGGCTTTAGGTGGCGGTACTTCAATTTCGTCCACCGTTTCGATCAATTGGCGGGCCATATTCAAGGCCTCTTGGTGATTAGGGGGATTGGATGACATTAATCCTTGTTTGATGCTCTTGGGGAGACCATCCATGTAAAGTTCAACCCTTAGAGACTCGGTGGTCACGAGGTTTAGGCACATCAAGGCTAGCTCATAAAATCGTTGATTATATGCCTTTAGGTCATTCCTGACTGCTTTTAAAGTTCTTAGCTCATGTTCGAGCCTTCGAGTCTCTTCGCGTGGGAAGTATTCAGTGATCATCTTTTCTTTTAATTCGGGCCAAGAGAGGGCGTGGGCCGCATTGGTACCCACCGATTGTACATACGTGTTCCACCACGTGAGAGCGATACCGGCGAAGGTGTGGGCGGAATATTTGACTTTGTCTTGGTCCCGGCAACCGCTTATGCTAAAAACGGCTTCCGTTTGCTCAAACCATCGGGTAAGAATAACCGGTCCCCTGGTTCCATCGAAAGTATGAGGTTTGCACCCCATAAAGGTTTTGTAGGAGCATCCCTCGTTTGAGTTCCCGGCTCCATTGTTGTTGTTGCGGTTGTTGTTATTGTTGTCGGAGGAGAGACTAGCCACAGCCGCACCTATGGCGGTGGCTATCATACGTTGAAGAGCTTGTTCGGAGGTCTCATTACGTGGCCCGCGACAAGGAGGCATTGTTCCTTCAAGACACAAGAATATCGTTGATTAGTATTCTCAATAATACTAATCATGATATAGAATGATGATGTAGAGAAAATTTTTCTTGACTCGACTTAAATTCTTTATGTCATAATGTCGGAACGTCCATGTGAATCACCGTAATATAATCCCGGAAATTATATTACCCTGATTCACATGTGCATTTAACATTACTTCATAAAGTCAAGGTGGCGTGTCAACAAAATTTATCAACGTAAGATCAAAATCGAATACGAGTTAGATATGATAGAAGAGTTCGATTATAATGCACAAACAGTCAAGTAATTCCTACTTCAGTCTATATGCCGGTTGTAGTCTAGATTCACTAATGTACCCTATGACTCGGGGTTGACACCAATGAACTCTAAATCCCTACAACCAAAGCTCTGATACCACTTGTAGCGACCCCGACAAATCGTAATTGACGGCGTCGACTACTTAGGTCCCGTTACGTGGTCGTAGGTCTTTAAAAATAACGTTTGACCAAAGGTATGTCGCATTCATTTCACTAAGTAAAGATGTTTCAAGTTTTACAAGAATAGTTCAACCACTAGTTACGTTACAATGCTATAAGTACCAATGAAACCTATGCGACACAGTTTTTAAATAAAGTCAAAAGACGCTCCATATATGCATGTATACTCGACATCCAAGCAAGTATCAAAAGTGTGAGCGGAAGCATGTATCACTAAGCATTCAAGACCTGAGAAAAACATAGAAAATCTGTCAACGAAAACGTTGGTGAAATCATAGGTTTAGTAAGTATATTGAATTGAACCACAAGGTTCTTTATGAATTGCTTATCCAAAAATGTTCACATTCCAAAAATAGTATTTGTATCACGAGCACCCAATTATCAAGGCTTAACTGAATCTTCCCTCTGAATTTTGAATTTAGTGTTAGAACTTACACTATACATTGTTGAAATTATATTTCATTCACTAACGGTAGCGAACCGTCTGAATGAGGGTTTGTTAAACCCGTATGGCCACACAACATAATTATTCGCTTACACTTACACTCTGCAAGTGGAACTAATGATAATTGGATTGAGGACTTTTGTTCAAACTCGCATGCATCTTTGTATTCGTATTTGTTCAAAGTGTAAAAGTATGAAAAGTATATAAGTATGAAATGTATGCGTTTCTCAGCCCACGATGTAAAGAATAAAAGTGATTGAAAAGTGGGACTATGATCTCACCTTAAGCGCAAGAGTAAAAGATACTTCACAAGTAAACGTATGCTAGTCTTGACCTAAACAAATAGGTTGTATCAATAACGGTAAACACGGTTGGTCAAAGTTATTCAATTAGTCCTATGGCTCGCTACGACTCGAATAGTATAGCATGTGAATCACGTTGTCAAGTTTCATACAAGAATCAAGTATAAAGGCATGTTAAAACAATTGCATAAACGTTTGGTTAAGTTTGACTAAAAGTCAAACTTGGGTCGGGTCAAAGTCAATGAAAAAGTCAACACGTTCGGGTCGGGTCCCGAACTATTTTTCTGTGCTAGTTATTCATATATAAGCATGTTAGAACAAGTTTCATGTGAATCGGAGGTCCGTAGCATAGCAAACATTATTCGAAAATTGACAAAATTGGACAGCCCACTTTGGCGCCCGCGCGGGTATATGGCGCGCCGCGCCATTACCTGTGCAGAGAATTCTGGCAGTTTTTAAGTTTTATGCACGAACCTAACTTCAAACAATCACCATTTATGACCCGCAAACAACCAAAACATGTATCTTATATCATCAGAAAGGTATTTTGACAAGGAACACAACTAACTACTTTTCATCAAGCAAAAATATCATTTACAATAACCGATTTCTCGCCAAGTGGTCATTCAAGGTCCATTTTCAAAGTTTCAAGTTCATGAAATGCATTACATGATTCGGGAATCCAATCCACACATATGATATGCCGTGTCGAAGGTAATTACTCATGCAATAAAACTAAATACTTACTAACAACATTTCATGGCATCCAAAGTATCAAAAGTTCATTTCAAGTTCATCAAACCCTAATCAAAATTCACAAAAATCACAAATCATGTATTTGAAGTTTTCTTAATCAACCTACGCATCATAACGAAGCTAGTGATACTAGTAACACAATTAAAACATGAACTTTAACAATTTAACAACATTTAATCTTCCAAGATCAAAGATTAAGCAAACCCATTTTCAAGTGTTCAAACTAGTTACTCAAATCAACGAATCGAACAAACAAAACATATATTCATGTTATACACGAGCCATAGACACTAATTAACACTTTTATAATTCAAAAACATCAAGAACACAAAATCTAGTGATTTTAGAAAGTTACCCAAATGAGATGACATTGGTATCAAGTCGAAGATGATGAAGGGAGGATTCCAAATATGTAATTTGTTTTGTGAAACACTTGCTAGATCATGAATGGATGATGAATTCTTTGTTTGGAGAATTTAGAGAAAATGAAAATGAAAATGAAAATAATGAATGGAGGAGGTGGTGTTTGACTCCTTTGACCTAGTCAAATCTTTGACCCTTTGGCAAGTTTAGTCCCTCAAGTTTGTAATCGGGTGCGGGAATTAACCGAACGAATATTTTTAAATTACACGAGAGAACGAGAGATGTTATAATCCAAATGACGAAAAATATTTTAAGAATGTAAGCTAATGGAGGATGCGAATCGAGATACTGAGGATATTATTAAAATAAAAAGACGGGCGTTAAAATTATTTAACGGAAAAATGCGGGATGTTACATCCGCTATTTCAACTTCTACCGGATGACTTAACTTAGCTAGCGGTTTGTTAAGCTTAGACACAAATCGAGGTGATACAAAAGACAAATTAGCACCACTATCAAATAATATCCTTGCCGGATTAGAATTAACCATGAAAGTACCTAAGACAACTTCATTGGAATGCCTGGCCTCATCATTGGTCATCAAATAATTCCGTCCCTTAGCCGTGCCCACCGCCCTTTCTAACCTCTTAACATGATCACCCCGCAAGTCGGGACACTCCGGCCTCTTATGCCCTTCTTTACCACAATTAAAACAAGTGAGCTTGGTTGTGGTTGATTGTTTCGGGCACTCACGAGCCATGTGCCCCCTTTGCCCACAATTGTAGCAAGCATAAGTAAAATCACCGGAAGCACCCTTCTTAACACTACCAACACTCTCGGAGCCCTTCTGTTGCTTCTTGTTAGAAAAGTTCGAGTGACTAATAGCTTCGAACTTCTTTTTGCCGAAGGTAAAGCCACTCTTTCTCAAGATGAGCGACTCAAACCCTTTGGTCATATCAAACAACTCATCGAAACTCTTCACCACGTTCACACTAATCTTTTATTGATAATTGTCATTCAAGATTCGGTAAAAGTCTTCCTTCAACATCTTATCATTCCGGACATACTCCGGGTAAAATTGAGTTTTTGACAAGTAAACGGATTTAAGAGTATTCAAATCCATCGACCCTTGCCTCAAGGACCGCAACTCGTCCTTAAGCCTAGTGAGATCGGCCGAAGTTCGGTACTCTTGAAAGAACTCCGTTTTGAACTCATCCCAAGTAAAATCCATGCATTGTTCCTCGCCATAAACTTGGATTTTAGCATCCCACCGTAGCTTAGCATCACCCCTTAACATGCTACTACCATACCTCGCCTTCTTATCAAGAGGGCATTCACAAGTTCGAAAAGCCCCCTCCATATTGGAGATCCACCGGGCACTCTTTAACGTGTCTCTTTCGCCCTCAAAAGTAGGAGGTTGAGCATCTTTAAAATTCTTATAGAAAAAGTCTCGTCTCCCGACATTGTCCCCTTGAAGGACAAATTTAATTTGCTCCTTTACTACGTTGACTAATTGCTCGTCAATCGTATCTAGAAACATTTTCTTAACATCTTCAAGGAAAGATGCATGATGACTTTTCAAAATGGCCTCGACTTTAGCCGTGAATTCGGGGTCCTCACTAGTGCCCCCATTTTCGGTGTCGTGTCCGTTTCTCATCTTCATTCTATAAAACGGAAAAGATTTAAATGACGAAACAAAATAAAAGGACATAACACGTATGTATATACGTATACCCCACACTACTCCATCTTACTCAACAATCGTCGTACATTGCTTGTTTGACACGATTTGCACCCGTAACAATGGTAGCTAATCATTGTTAGGCGAACACGTCGCATTAACTTGTTAGTACAACGTCCATCTCGCTTGATGATTGCTAAACACAACACATATCAATTAGCACGAGGTTATTTCACATAAACCAAAGTACTAACCATTCTCGATTAGTCCCAAAGTCCTACAAGTCCCGCATAAAAGCGCATGCACAATAAAGTCTAAGTCTAGACACCTATCTCAAGTCACCTAAATCCCTTAGACCATGCTCTGATACCACTTGAAACAACCCAACCCGTACTTCGTATGATAAATTTTTTTTTTAAAATGATACACATTTACGCGCCAATTAAATATGTAAACCATTCCACACGCTTCATTAAAACATACTACGAGTTTAATGTTTACAAAAAGGCACAAAGTCCATTAACGAATATGATACAAGTTTGACCAACTACAAATGATAGTTTATAATCCAAACGACCCCTTGAGCATGGTTTGGAACTAAACTACCCAAAACGTAGGTCAACTTCCAAAAGCTTCATCATAACATCAACAAGGACACCTAGTGCCCAATAACCCCCTTGCCCTTGTCCACACCTGCATCTAAAAAGATAAACAACGAGAGGGGTAAGCTAATGCTTAGTGAGTGCAACAATTATACGTTTACATATACAACCTACTTACTTGCAATCACTTACGCATTTACCGCATACATGCTAGCATTATAAGTATTCATACCATCACAAGTATAACACTAAACCTTCCACCATACGAGCTAGGATAACAATAGCATATAGTTTAAACAATATAATATGCTACAATCCACACACACAACCATGGTTAACCAAATGAACGAGGGAACGGTGTTTAAAAACCGTCGGAGTTCATAACAACCATTAGTGCACTTAACACTTCGTACACTAACCCCACGGGTGGCATCTTAACACGTCGATACTTCACCCCGAGTGGTGCCTTAACACTTCGGCACTTCACCCCGAGTGGTGTCTTAGCACATCGACAATTCACTCGTTACATCTCTCGGAGTGGCATCTTAACACATCGACACTTCACTCCCGAGTGGTGTCTTAACACATCGACACTTCACTCGCCACGTGAGGAGTGGTGTCTTAACACGTCGACACTTCACAACTCAACTACACAAATAAATACATCATATATGCACGCATATAATTATTCCACTCACCTTAACACTTCGGTGATGATTATGCACTTCCGAGCTTCAAAGCAAAGTACCTAATACATAAGTACACATTCCATTACACAACTAGTGGAATTAACCACATTGCACCTACTTGAGCATTTAATGACCCAACTCGCATTAAATGACTCAAACACACCACAACCGCCCCTTTAATGGCCAAGACTCGACTTTAATCACTAAAGCTAGTGAATTAAAGTATAGTAACTTCAACTAGCACCAACTTAGGGTAATTTATACCCATTTCACCCAAACTAGGTCAACTAGCACATTTTGGATCCATTTTAACACTTTCACTACCAAACTTGTCAAACATGACCCAATTAACATCTCTTTCAACTTTAACAAGTGTTTTAGTGACTAAAAACGCCATTTAACATTTACAAATCCTATTTTCATTAGACCAAACCCTAGCTTGTGGCTATTACGGTTTCATTACAACCACATAACCCAAATTCGCCCATTTTACCCTCAAATGGGTCAAACAAGTCTCTAGTAACCAAAACCCTAACCATTAACCAATTAAAACTCAAAAATTAGAGTTAGAACTCACCGAGACTATCAACGCGTAGCTAGAGACACAAGGAACAACTTTAATTCTTGCTCTAAAGATCAACCCTCAATCCTTCACTCTCAAATCTCACTTTTAATCTAAATGGGTGTTGAGTTTTTGGGAGAGAAAATGAAAGAAAAGATAAAAGAAATTAAATGAAATGGATGAGTGGTTGGGATTTAATGCTCCCATCAGACTTATACGCCAAATTACTAATTTGCCCCTTGAAGTCATTTAATTTGAGTTAAAACCGGCACCAGTCTGGCAGATATGTCGCGGCGCAGCTCAAATCATCGCGGCGCGACGAACAAAGGGAAAATCACCCCTTCTTAACCCAGGTTCTGTCCCTGGTTTGCTCGATGGACCTGTCTGTCGCGGCGCGGCCTAAGGCACTATCTGGCCATCTCGACAACCTTAAACACAAAAATCGTTTTACACAACATTCAAGTCGTTCAAGCTTCCAATACACGTCTAAACATCGTATCTAAGCCACACAAGACTTAACGCTAACCAAACTCATATACAAACTTATATACGCACACCTTAACAAGTACATATACATATATATATATATATATATATATATATATATATATATATATATATATATATATATATATATATATATATATATATATATACACACACACAATTACGCCTAAACGACGAGTTACAAACGTACAAACGATTAAGTATGTACCTTTCGATACGTACGGGAAAAACGGGATGTTACACATCTGCATATCCAGATTTGCCAAACAAACTCCCTAATTTGAAGAATAATTCGATTTCAATCCACTATTTAAAAAAAAAAATTTCTTCAAAACACGATCAAATCAATGAATTAGGACCTGATATTTAGAGGATATAATCACTAAATAATTACAAACAATTCCTCATTCTTATTTCTCTTTAATTCGGCCTATATCATCAAAATCCAAAAATAGTCAACAAAAGTCAAAACCGAGATCCAAAACTCAATTTCATCAAATTGCTTCAAATCAATATTTGTTTGATCTTAGGCTCTAATACCATTTGTTGGATCCCTTGCATCAGTTGCTAGGATCTTTAGATCAAGGAACAAGAATCGATGACGAATTTGAGATCAAACTAAGTGATAAGAGATGAATAATGAAGAACATGATAAACAATGAACAAACTCAAAGATGATCAACTAGTATACATCAAGATTACATGTAATGAAATGATAAACGAAATACAATAATGATAACATGAATCTAAGCTAATCACTTTGTCATTTCCATGGTGGTTGGAGCCTCAATCCACCATGGATCCTCCTCACCATGAAGGTGAAGAGGAGGAGCACACACCGCACATACTCAAGTGATCTTGGTGGAAAAGCCTCTACTCACAATGAATAAGGAAAGCTCTATTTATAGTACCTGCCTACTGTCAGATCACACGCACAGTTGAGTTCTCAACCGTACGGTTGACAGTTATCACCCGTACGAGTGACTTCAGTCACTCGCATGACAGACCTATGTTACACGTTTGGTCACATATGCTCCTGCGACATGAGTTTTCTAGTTCAATACTATCCTAGGTGTACAACGTAGACCTAAATCATTTTCAGGTTGTTCGACAGCGATGGACAACTCCATTTAGTGCACTAACATAAACATATTACTCCCTATTAATCAGTTATATGTAATGTGAAGTAAAATCCAAACTAAATCTAATTCATAATCAATCACTATAACTAATCTTGTTTTTATTTGGCCGTGCTCTTGAATCGGTTTCAAGGTTTTTCCCGGGCAGCGATGGGGGCGGGGTTATTATCGCTGAATCGACATAGTCGAAACGGAAGATGATCGCAACAGGTGGTTTAGTCCTCCTCAAATGATCCCAATCGTTGTTCAAAAATAAAAGCTGTAAAAAAAAAACATGTCAAGTTAATCATGCTTTAAACCGTGAAATATAATCAAACCGTCATAAATTAATTATTTATTATTCGTAGTGGATTGGATTTAAGGTTAATGACATTAGTAATTTAATAAAAGTTGGTCGTGGGAAATGGCTGTATGCTACACATCTTTACCCCACTACCACTATCTTTTTTCTTATTACTTAAATCCTATTGGAATTCAACTATCTTATGTGAAAGTTGTTACGGTAATCTTTTATATTTCGACAATGTGAAGGTTTTTTTTTTTTTTTAAAACGTAGTGTGGTCAAACAAATTTTGGTTAAGTTGGAACATATACTTACCTGGCTCCTAAGCAGACTGATGAAATTGAGATTCTCAAAAAAAGTGATTGTGATGAGGTAAAAGGGGCATGTGGTGGGTTCCATTGGGAATTGAACTGGACCCATAACCCAATCAATAAGGTCTGGGGCTGTCAGACCGTGTCTTAAGGGCGATCTCAACCTAACTCAACGTAACTCAACCCCCCACCCACAAAAATATGAACTTGTTCCATTTTTGTCTTTTACCATCAACCAGTCTATCACATCGAACATATTAGCTTCTTGTTTCAAACCAAGTGTATTTTTTACAAGTTCTTTTTTTAACTCAGGAACGAAAATGATGATTTTATTTCATTAACTTGTTTTTTTTTTTTTTTTTTTTTGTACATCAGTTTGGGATTACCGAGGGCGACTTAACCACCCATGCGTTCATCTCCCGTAATTGCATAACCCGCCCCCAATTACTGCCCTGGAAGAAACCCGGATCAATCCGATGGCATGACCGGTAAAACCCCCCTCCTCGCTAACCCCCGCACGAAGCGAAAGGTGACCTGGATGGATACTTCTGGTCAGGGATAACATTGAGTGCAATGTTGCAGACCAACGGAAAAACTCTTGACCTCTCGCTAAGAGAGGCAGACTACTACTAGCTGAGCTACAACTCAATGTTATTAAGTTATTTTTTTTTAAGGCAAACTCACGTATTCAACACAAATTTATCAACAATTATATAGTGTAAATGCTTACTACAAGGTTTGAACTATCAACCTCTTAATTGAAGGGCTCATCAAATACCATTGGGCTATAGACCCTTTGGTTTTTATAGTTTTTATTCTATTTGCTTAACTACTAATATAAATTAATTGAACTCGGCAAAAACAATTGACAATAGATCGAGATTCTCAGCCTTGAAATGTGTTTCTCCTTTGACCAAGCCTTGACTTTTCCTCCCTTTATGGTTTTCCATCTTTTCTTTCTTCCTTCAGTCATCGGCCTCTAGCAAGTGGCCAGAGGGCTTCTCCTCTCATTATCTAGCTCTTCTCGAATGTGGTTTATTTCTGTTTTCGGAGGTGAATTTTGATCCGATGGTTAGCTTCGTTCGTCGGCATTCTTCCTCTTGTTTTTAATGGTGTTATATTTTTTTGATGAGTTTCCTCTTTTGGTTCTACGGCCGTCATTTAATTTTTTACAGCTGACGTGGTTGTTTCCGGCGGCTCTAGCCACTTACCAACACCTTTCTCGTGGTAGGTCCTGTTGAAATAATAATAAAATTGGTTGTTGGTGGATGTAGTTGGTGAAATAAGTGGATGGTTGTTGGTGAGTTGTAGGTAAGACTTTTCATTACCTAACTTGCCTAACTCTTACCAAATCCTAATTCTTACTACTATAAATAGAGCCATAAGCAAGCATTCAAATCATCCCAAAACACATTCTTCTTCTTATATTCTAAGAGTGTAATAGAGAGTTTGAGTTTAGTCTCCTAATTGCAAGAGATATAAGCATTAGTAATTATCCTTGTAATTAGAGAGAAGTTGTAATTCCTATTATTCTTATTAGTGAAACGTTTCTTTCCTTGCCCGTGGTTTTTACCCTATTGGGGTTTTCCACGTTAAATCTCGGTGTTCCTTTATTATCGTTTTCATATTATTACTAGTGGTTTGCTATAATTCGGTGTCACTTTTCTCAACAAGTGGTATCAAGAGCTAAGGTCTAATATCTACTGTGTATTAATCTACTTATCGTATGCTCTGTGGTTGCCACGAGAGTGGATCGTCCACATCAGAAAATAAGTAAGATTATTTTAACTCGGTAAAAGTCCTTGGGTGTTATTTCAAGAAAAATAGTATTGTCGAAAAGAAGATTGTAATTATAGCAATGTCTACGAAATTTGAAATTGAAAAGTTCAACGGGAGTAACTTCTCGTTATGGAAACTAAAGATGAAAGCTATCCTGAGAAAGGATAAGTGTTTGGCGGCCATCAGTAGACGTTCCGCCGAAGTCACTGATGAAAAATGGGAAGAGATGGACGGCCAGGCTATCGCAAATCTTCATCTGGCACTAGCAGATGGTGTTTTGTCTAGCATTGAAGAAAAGAAGACGGCGAAAGAGATTTGAGATCACCTCGTAAAATTGTACGAGACCAAATCACTCCACAACAAAATATTCCTTAAGAGGAAACTTTATGCGCTACGCATGAATGAATCTACTTCAGTTAATGAGCACATTAATTCTTTGAATACTATATTTTCTCAACTCGCTTCGTTAAGTTGCAATATAGAGCCAAAAGAACGTGCTGAACTTTTACTTCAGAGTCTACCTGACTCGTATGATCAACTCATTATTAACTTAACCAATAATGTTCTCTCGGAGTATCTAGTCTATGATGAAGTTGCGGCTGCTATTCTAGAAGAAGAAAATCGGCGCAATAACAAGGAGGACAAACAGGCCGGTTCACGACAAGTGGAGGCATTGGTGATGTCAGGAGGGAGATCAACGGAACGTGGCCCAAGTGGGAGTCACAATCATGGTAAACCGAAGTCTAAAAAGAAGAAGACCTATACATGCTACAATTGTGGCAAGAAAGGTCACCTGAAGAAGGATTGTCGGAGTTTAAATAACTCAAATCCTCAAGAAAATATTGTAAGCACTTCAGATGATGGGACTGCTTTGGTTAGTGAAGCAGTGGTAGCAAATGAAGGCAGAAAGACATTTGTTGATGTCTGGTTATTTGACTCGGGAGCTACTTTTCACATGACCCCTAAAAGAGAATGGTTCAAACAATATGAACGTATCTCAGGAGGATCTGTATACAGTTGCAATGATCATGAACTAAAGATCATTGGAATTGGAGATATCATTCTGAAGATACACGATGGTACAGTTCGTACTATTCAAGGTGTACGACACGTGGAGGGTTTGAAGAAGAACTTATTGTCTTTAGGACAATTGGATGATCTTGGTTGTAAAATGGTGATACATGAGAAGATCATGATAATCAAGAAAGGCGCGGTTGTACTTATGAAAGGAGAAAAGGTGGGTGCTAATTTATACATTCTGAAAGGCGAGACGGTACAGGAATCGGAAGCATCTGTTGCTTCGAATAGTTCAAGTGATAAAGTTGCTATGACATGGCATCAAAAGCTTGGACACATGTCTGAGCAAGGTATGAAGATTCTTGTTGAAAGAAATCTTATTCCTGGTCTTACAAAGGTATCGCTACCTTTCTGTGAGCATTGTGTAATCAGCAAGCAACATCGCCTGAAGTTTAACACATCAAATTCTAGAAGTAAATTGGTTCTAGAATTGGTTCACTCTGATGTGTGGCAAGCACCAGTTCAATCCCTAGGAGAAGCAAAGTATTTTGTATCATTTATTGATGATTACACTAGGAGATGTTGGGTGTACCCAATCAAGAGGAAGGCGGATGTGTTTGAAGTTTTCAAAGTTTACAAAGCGCGGGTTGAACTTGAATCTGGTAAAAAGATCAAGTGTTTGAGGACAGATAATGGAGGAGAATACACTGGTGATGAATTTGATAAGTTTTGCAAACAAGAAGGTATCAAAAGGCAGTTCACAACAGCATACGCTCCTCAACAAAACAGAGTGGCAGAGCGGATGAACAGAACCTTGTTAGATAGAACAAGGGCGATGTTGGCAACTGCAAGCTTGGAAAAATCATTCTGGGCAGAAGCAGTAAGTACTGCCTGTTACGTGATAAATCGGTCACCATCAACTGCAATTGAGTTGAAATCGCCGATGGAAATGTGGACTGGAAAACCAGTTAATTATTCTGACCTTCATGTATTTGGAAGTCCTGTGTACGCAATGTACAATTCTCAAGAAACGACAAAGTTGGATCCGAAGTCCAGAAAGTGTTTGTTCTTGGGGTATGCTGATGGAGTTAAGAGGTATCGCTTGTGGGACCCCACTGCCCACAAAGTAGTCATCAGCAGAGATGTTGTCTTTACAGAAGACAAAGATCTTGAAGATGTTAGCACTTCAAAAGAAACTATACCGATACAGGTGGGTAATGAATTTCATAAAGATTCTTCTGAAGCAGTACCAGAGCACGATGAAAATCAAGTAGTCGTTGATGAAGCTCCAGTGACTCGTATTTCTAATCGGGAAAGGAAACGTCCAGGGTGGCACTCAGATTATATTATGGAAAGCAATGTTGCATATTGTCTTCTAACAGAGGAAGGAGAGCCAACAACTCTTCGCGAGGCACTAAATCATTCAGATGCATCTCAGTGGATGACGGCTATGCAGGAAGAAATTGAAGCTCTTCATAAAAATAAAATATGGGAACTTGTGCCATTGTCGAAAGGTAGAAAACCTATTGGAAATAAATGGGTGTATAAGATCAAGCGAAATGGGGATGATCAAGTGGAGCGGTATCGTGCAAGACTAGTGGTTAAAGGATATGCTCCGAAAGAAGGTACAGACTTTAATGATATATTTTCTCCTGTGGTTCGACTTACAACAATTCGAGTAGTTCTAGCGATGTGTGCTACATTTGATTTGCATCTAGAGCAGCTAGATGTGAAAACTGCATTTCTTCATGGAAATCTTGAAGAAGAAATTTATATGCTTCAACCAGAAGGTTTTGAACTACAAGGAAAAAAGAACTTGGTTTGCAGGTTAAAGAAATCTCTGTATGGTCTCAAACAGGCGCCGAGATGTTGGTACAAGAGATTTGATTCTTTCATAATGAGCCTTGAATATAACAGACTTTATGCAGACCCTTGTGCATATTTCAAGAGGTTTGGGACAATGATTTTGTCATTTTGCTGTTATATGTAGACGACATGTTGGTTGCAGGCCCCAACAAAGATCGTATTAATAAGCTGAAGGCTCAATTGGCTAGGGAGTTCGAAATGAAACACTTGGGTGCCGCAAACAAGATTCTAGGGATGCAAATTCACCGAGACAGAGATAATAGGAAGATTTGGCTTTCTCAAAAGAATTATTTGAGGAAAATCTTAGAGCGTTTCAATATGCAAGATAGTAAGCCAATCTCAACCCCACTTCCTACTAATCTCAAGTTATCCTCTGTTATGTGTCCTAGCAGTGAAGACGAGAGGAAGGAGATGTCTCGAGTACCGTATGCATCAGCAGTGGGTAGTTTAATGTTCGCAATGATATGTACAAGACCAGACATTGCACATGCAGTGGGAGTAGTTAGTCGATACATGGCGAATCCTGGTAAAGAGCATTGGAATGCGGTAAAGAGGATCCTTAAATACATCAAGGGAACCTTAGATGTTGCATTATGTTATGGGGAACCGAAATTTATTGTCAAAGGGTATGTTGATTCAGATTATGCAGGTGATATCGATAAAAGTAAATCTACCACTGCATATGTTTTCACACTTTGTGGTGGAATAGTAAGCTGGGTTTCAAAACTGCAGTCAGTTGTGGCGACGTCAACAACAGAGGCAGAATATGTAGCAGCTACTCAAGCTACTAAAGAGGCAGTATGGTTGAAAATGTTGTTGGAGGAACTCGGGCACAAACAAGAGAATATCACTCTATTCTGTGACAACCAGAGTGCCTTGCATCTTGCAAGGAATCTGGCATTTCATTCAAAGACAAAGCATATACGAGTTCAGTATCACTTCGTTCGTGAGAAAGTGGAAGAAGGAACCGTGGATATGTAGAAAATTCATACTGACGACAATGTGGCCGATTTTCTAACAAAGTCAATCAATCGTGACAAGTTTATTTGGTGCCGTTCCTCATGCGGCCTTGCGGAAACGTAAACAACATCATTGGCAAGGAAGGATTATTGTGTGAAGATTGATTGAGTCTTAAATCAAATCTTCAAGTGGGAGATTGTTGAAATAATAATAAAATTGGTTGTTGGTGGATGTAGTTGGTGAAATAAGTGGATGGTTGTTGGTGAGTTGTAGGTAAGACTTTTCATTACCTAACTTGCCTAACTCTCACCAAATCCTAATTCTTACTATTATAAATAGAGCCATAAGCAAGCATTCAAATCATCCCAAAACACATTCTTCTTCTTATATTCTAAGAGTGTAATAGAGAGTTTGAGTTTAGTCTCCTAATTGCAAGAGATATAAGCATTAGTAATTATCCTTGTAATTAGAGAGAAGTTGTAATTCCTATTATTCTTATTAGTGAAACGTTTCTTTCCTTGCCCGTGGTTTTTACCCTATTGGGGTTTTCCAAGTTAAATCTCGGTGTTCCTTTATTATCGTTTTCATATTATTACTAGTGGTTTGCTATAATTCGGTGTCACTTTTCTCAACAGGTCCAGCTACGATTGCTTTGGACTAACTTTATTCGCCTTGTTTCGCTGCTCTGGACGATGTTTCCCTTCTCGGCGGGCTTGAACGAGATGGCGAACATTGGTGCACCACTTTGTTAGTGGTAGCCACCGGCGGCTGAAGTTTCTAGTCGGTTTTTTTATTGTTTTCCACCAGGTTCCCTTTGCCGTTTACGATTGGGTTGTAATAGAAGGTGGTGCACCACTATGTTGGTGGTGGCCATTGGAAGTGGCATTTTCTGGTTATGATTGGTGTCAGTTGACGTTTGTTGTAGAGTTTCCACCCCGTTGGTGGTGGTTGTGGACAGTGGCCGGTGGTGGTTGAGGTGTGTTTTTTCTGTTGCATTTTCAGGCATTGCACCGTTGGTCTGGAATTCCATTGTTGATGGAGGGTGGAGAATAGTTGTGGCGGGCGAGTTTTGGTTGCAGGTAGAGTGGCAATTGCCGTGTTATCCTTGTCTGACTTAGTCTTTTTCGGTTGTAAATTCGGGGTTAAGCTAGACGATAATCCTCTTATTAAAGATCTAATTTCTACCCCGTGGGTGAGATGAGCGTTTTGCAGATGGTTTTATTTTCATGGTGGCTTTGTATTGCTTGTGGCAGTCGGGCTTCCTTTTATCATAATTAAATCCATAATTACATGATTGACTCAACATTATGTTTGTTTTTGGTTAGTTTTTAATAGAAGTGTTTTTTGACCCCGATGGTGGAGCCATTTGTTAGGTTGCTTTGTCATGCCACTTGGTTGGCTTGATTTGGAATCCGGATATTTTGAATATAGTTGTTGAATCTCGAATTTGTTAATATTATTGTTTTTTTTAAATATAATAGTAACAATTGTAAAATTAATGATGATGATGATGATGATGATGATGATGATGATGATAATTAATAATAATAATAATAAATGATAAATGAGCTTCAAAAAAATATGTTCAAGTTCAGTTCGGACTCGTTTAATCTCAGCTAAATCGAATTTTTAAGAATTATTCACGAGTTGTTTGACTTATTTACAGCTTGGATGTCTATCATCAAACGACAGCTAAGAGGTCATGATATTATCACCAAGATGGTTAAACTTTACTAACGTCAAATCTTTTGTTGCCAAGGATATGGTTGAAAATGATCGGAAAATGCTCACAACATAACTTGATTTCACGTATATTTGAAAATTACTCACCCTTTCCGGATAACATGAATACTGAAAATGTCATTCGAAATGTCTTTCATCTGTCTTAATAATACGAAAATATTTTGTGAAACAATTATGAGTGAAGGTATTTACATACTATTAAGACAACATGCATGAGGATTAT
The DNA here is from genome assembly GCF_046630445.1 of Rutidosis leptorrhynchoides. NCBI lineage: Eukaryota > Viridiplantae > Streptophyta > Magnoliopsida > Asterales > Asteraceae > Rutidosis > Rutidosis leptorrhynchoides. Next base: position 212,032,187 of record NC_092335.1, read on the forward strand.
CACAGTCAATCAACATAGGCTTGTCTTACTAAAAAAACATCTAAGAACTTAACTTACTGATAAAATCATTGATAATATAGATTGAAATATCTTTGAGTATGTTTGAAAAAACTAGTTGGCAGATAGTAGCTTGTAATCAATAGTTGGTAGCTTTAGTTTGTAGCTTGTAGCAGCTAATATGTAGTTTTTAGCTTGTAGCATGTAGTTGTTAGCTTTTTATGTATTTAGGTGTTTAACATAGTAGCTGGAACTGTTAAAAGAAATAGTACAATGACAAAAAAAAAAAGGAGTTTTTTCTCAAACGCTAGTTCAAGTAGCTTTTAGTTTTTTCTCTTCGTCTAAACATTTTAAGCTCTTGTAACTAAACGAAGCTTTTTATTAGAAGCTAAAAGCTCCAAAACAAACATACCCCTTTATATATATATATATATATATATATATATATATATATATATATATATATATATATATATATATATATATATATATATACTAAATGTGATGAACAAGTTATTCACGATGGCATTCTGGTAAATACCCTTAACGGTATTTTGGTAATCCTTTTTCTTTAAAAAAAATAATAAAAACGTGTTTGTAAAAAAAAAAATTACTTCTTTTTTCAACGTTCTTTTTACTTTCCTTTATTTTTTAAACTTTCAACCAACCAACTTTTTTTTATAAAAAAAACTGCTTTACAACTTTTTTTACTTCTTTTTTCCAACTTTCTTTTTTAGTACTATATTTTTTAAACGTTCAAATAACTAGCTGTTAACGGTTTTTCTAAAAGCATATTTGATTAATCGACCATTAACCAACAAAAATCACCCCGCAATCAAACGCGGATTTTTCTACCCTCGTTAGCTTAATAACTACTGTATGATGTAGTCTTATATCATAAAAATTAGACAAAATTGCTCAAAACATCTATGTGTTTCTAATTTTCAGCCAAAATCGTTCATGTATTACATAATCTGATAAAATCGTCCCTAATTGCAAAAAAAGAGTCCCAAAATCGCCCTTATGGTAATGTCTGTTAGTGTGAACGTTAGTATTCTATCAAGTGCACGTCACGTGATGTAAAAAAAACCTTTCATATTCGTGATGTACGTGTTTACTGTTTCATTCATCATCCATACTCATATTTGACGAGTACAGTAAAGTGTATACATATTCAATGGCGGATAATGATGGTTGGTTTAAGAGACCTGATGTTTGTGATTACGATTTCAGGGATGTTTATGGTTAGTATGTTTAACAAATAAATGTTTCATAAATATTTAGGGTTTTACGATTACTGTTACATTGATTTAGCATGTTTTTTTTTTGTTTAATAAATATTTAGGGTTTAATGATTACTAATACAATGATGGATGCCTTTTTTTCATTTCAGTTACCTACAAAGAACTTTTTTCCATCAACTTACATCATCATGGTCAATTCATCTATAACTCTAAAAGACAATATGTTGGTGGAATATTAAATCCATTTCATTTTGTTGAATGTTCTTCATTTTCTATGCAAAAGCTAAAGGCCATTGTAAAGGAGAATGGTAATTTTGGTGATGAAGTTATGTATTATCATTTTAGAATACATGGAAACGATTTGGAAAACGGTTCGTGTCCTTTAACTAGTGAATGTGATGTTGTTAAGATGTTAAGTTGCATTCCTAAGTATCAATTTAACGACCCTGGATTTTCCAACATTTATTTATTAATAATAATTATTATTAATACGTGTGATTAAACGAATGTATGTTATTACATTTACATGTTGCCATGATTGCCCGTACTTGACTTTAATTGCCCGAAACGTCTTTGTGACACACGAAACTTGCACGAATAATATTTTCAAGTATTATTTACATTCATGATTAAGTTTTATTAATTATTTTATTTAACTAAGGTTATTAGTTAATTACATGGGCTTTTATTGGATTACTTGTTAAAATACTTACAAACTTTGGCCTTTTAATTGTACATGGGCTTAGAAGCCCACCCTACCCATATTAATGGACTTAGTTAGCCCACTAACACTTGTAAGTATTATTTAGATCATGAAACTAGTTAGTTAAGGCATTAGGAATCTAGTTTGCACATGATCCCCATGTAACCACCTCTATTACCCACACTTTTAAACTTTAACATGCAAAGACCCTTTGAACTTCTCCCTCCCTCTTTTTTCTGCTATAACCGTGGCCTAGATGGGCACAAAGGGAGTTCAAATTCTTTTTTTTGTATTACTTGTTACTTGAATCCTCATTTCTCACAAACACACTTTTACTTGCTTTCATTTTTACTCTCTTTTCTCTCAAGGTTTCTTTCTTTCTTGTAAGTAAATGGAACTTCTTTTCTATTCTTCTTTTCTTACAAAAACTGAAACATACAACTCATATCATCATCATCTTTTGTTTATTGTTACTTGTCTTTGATTATTATTTACTTACTTGTAGTTGTTACTTACTTGTTGTTGTTATTTATTATTTACTTACTAGTTTCAAGAATCAAACTTACTAGTTTCATTCTTCTTTTATCTTATAATTTCAAGAACACACAAGAACTAAACTTACTAGTTTATGTTCTACATATATTGTTTCAAAAGATTTAAGGTTCATGTGTTGTAAATCATACTTGTAATTCATGTTAGTAAACTTTAAAGTTTACTTTCTTAAAGATCAAACTTTGGTTTGAATCTTTAAAGTATGCAACCCATGAACTCATTTACTTGTTTACTTAGCTTATTTATTTCATTTACTTCCACTTTAATTTCATGTTTGTTAGTTTAAATGGTCAAGTATTACAAGTTAGTCTTGATCTCATACTTTCTTGAACTAAAATTAACTTTAAAAGTTCAAGAACATGTAAGTAAGCTTTCTTTAATTATAACTTTGTACACTTATGTTAGATCTAGACTTTTGAGTCTTGGATCTTCAAGATCAAACTAAGAACTATGTTCTACATCTTAAGATCTTGATTTCATAAGTTCACTTCCAAGTTTGTAACTTATTATTAGTTTTAAAGTTCATGTAAGTGTTAGATCTAAGACCTTGATGTAACTTTGGTTCATCAAACTTCATACAACTCTTAAGTGAGTTGTGCTACATGTCTTGGACTTGCACAAGTGTTATGATGGTGAAACCTTGGTTAAAATGATGCAAACACATCAAGAGTTGTACACTTGAAGCTATATGCATCAAGAATGAGAACCGTGATAAGCATCGAGCACCAAGACCACCGGAATCCACTATTTTTCTGTTTTCTGTCTTCTGCCTACTGTTTTTCTGGGTTCTGTAACAGACCACTACACCTGGGCTACTGTAACCTTGATTTTTGGATAGATCTTTTCGAGTAGATAATTTTTCATATAGGACTCGTCTTAATCCGAGTTACGGTTTAGGATTTATGGCCCTCCGATCGTCACTATGTCCTTTTAACGTTGTGCAGAAATTTCTGACCTACTCGCACTTAGACCATCGCCACGGTCAAACGAAGACGAGTTTGCTTCTGTAAACTTTAACACACTTAAAGGACTCATATACGGAGCCATGGCCACTGGTCTCACGTTATTTCATTAAGGGTAGAGGCCGTGGTGACTGATCAAAGTCAGCCTTTGTTTTAAACTACTTTCATAAACGAAACCTACTTTACACCTTTTGTTTGATGATGAATGATGATGACCTTTAAGACCTTATTTACATACTTTTAAACCTATTCGGACGATTTACTGACTTAGTACTATTTGACTTAGGTTGAGGACCCGTTTGGACAACCTTCATTACTTGCTTACTTTCCAAGTCATACTTTACCGCTACTTTATCATTGTGAGTTATAGCATTCCCTTTTTACTTTAACTTATTTTGGGAACTGAGAATACATGCAGATTTTATGTTTTACATACTAGGCACGAGTACTTAAACTTATATATGTGTGGGTTATACAACGGCATAAACATTCCCTTTAGCTCGGTAACGTTTAATCATTGGTTTTTGAACCGTGAACGCGAATCTTAGATATGGATCCATAGGGTTTGACATCCCCACTTGGGCTAGTAGCGCTAGAATTTAACGGGTGTTTAATACTTCGTAAACATATGCACTTGCCAAGTGTACTTTCAGGGGGTATAAACGTTAAGTTAGTTACCAAGTGCCCACGGTTAACATATACTTTACATACTATTTTGAAACGCTCGTTGTAGCACTGAAATCTCGTGGCCTACCTTACATACTGTTATACTTAAACTATAGCTCACCAACCTTTGTGTTGAAGTTTTTAAGCATGTTTTTCTCAGGTGCTTAAGGTTATTTGCTTCCGCTGTCGTGCTAGTCTTGTCGTAGACACCCGCTGCTCTAGTGTTATCACCGCATGAACTGTTTATCTTGCATTCAAACTTTCATACATTTGAAACTATGTTTTGTAACGACCTAAGGGTCTCATACATTTATTCATGCTTGCTACTCGTAGAAGCATACTGTTGGTGTAAAACAATTGACGTCGGTTATGACGTCATCTTTTATCGTGAATGCAAGTTCTTTTGTTACATCATGTAGTACTTAACCTTGTAATGATCCTGTTATTGATGATTCGTACACGATGGTTTTGTACGGGGCATCACAATCAATATATTGATGTGTATGTTGAACATGGGGTTAGTTGTACAGGAAGAGGTAGTTTGATTGATGAAATTGATGCTGAGCTTGCTTTAGGTGAAACTGCACTTAAGTGTAAGAAGTTATGTGAAGAAGGTAGTGAAGATGGTAGTCAACAAGGTAGTGAACATGGTAGTGCAGAAGGTAGTGAACTAGGTAGTGAAGATGATGGACAAGATGATGATGATGAAGAGATTAATGATCTAGAGTTAAAACCAATCAAAGTTTTTGATACTGACGATGTAAATGGAGATGTTGTTGAAGTTGAAGGATTGGACTTTGATGAATTTGATTGTGGAAATGAGTGTGACAAAGTGGATATTTAAAGAAAGTTGAGGTTGAATGACATAAGATCAATTAATGAAGATGAAATAATGAAAGTGTGTTATCACAAGTTTTATGTTGGCCAAGAGTTTTCAACTACATCAGAAATCAAAGAGAGCGTAAGACAACATGCAATTGAAACAAGAAGGGATTTGAAACCAGTGAAGAATGATTTGAAAAGAGTAAGAGTTAGATGTTTTGGAGGAGGAGGAGGAGTAGCCAACGGCAAACCTGTATCTCCTTGGACTTTACATGCTTCACAAGGTAGAAATCATGACACATTGATTGTCAAGACCTTACATGAAGAACATACTTGTCAACAAAAGAGGAATCTTAAACAATTATCATCTACTTTTATATCCAAACAAATTGGTGTAATCCTAGTAGCTGATCCAGACCTTAAGGCATGTGCAATTCAAGAGATCATGACAACAAAATATGAATTAGGAGTGAAGAAGATGGCTTCATATAAGGCCAAGTCAAAAGCTAAGAAAGTAATTATTGGTGATGACAGGAAACAATATTCAAGACTTTGAGACTATTGCTTGGAGTTGCTGAAAAGGAATCCAAACACAACTACAAGAATATAAGTACATCTTGAACCAAACCCATCATCAGATACAAGGGTTTTTAAAAGGGGTTTTTTGGCCCACTAAAAGAAGGATATAAAGCTTGTAAAAGAGAGATTTTAGGTCTTGATGGATGTTTTTTAAAGGGCCAATATGAAGGAAAACTTTTGACTGCTGTTGGAGTAGATCCTAACAATGGTATATTTCCTTTAGCTTATGCTATTGTTGTGGCTGAATCAAGTGATTCTTGGAGATGGTTTTTGAAAGGTCTTGGTGATGATTTAGATTTGGACTCAAACAGCAACTACACCTTCATATCAGATAGACAGAAGGTAATTTTTTAAACAATTTTAATTAATAGCAAGTTTATTATTATTATTATTTTAATTTACAATAACTTTATATTGTATGTTGTGATTAGGGTTTGATACCAGCAATGGCTAGGATATACCCACAAGCTGAGCATAGATACTGTATGAGACATATTTATGAAAATATGAGGGGTCAGTTTAAGGAACCACTGATTAAGGACTTGGTATGGAAATGTGCTACAAGGACAACCAGAGAAGAATTTAATGAAACAATGGAGGAGCTTAAAAAGTAAAGTGAAGGTGCATATAAATTCTTGATGGATATTCAACCAAACATTGGAGCAGGTCACACTTTTCAAGTAGATCAGTATGTGATATGTTATTGAATAATGTGTGTGAGATCTTCAAAAGCAAGTTAGTGGATGAAAGAGACAAAGCAGTTATCACATGTTTAGAGTATGTAAGGCGATACCTTATGAGAAGGATTGTAACGGTTTAAAAGGTCATTGCTAAATCTCCTAGTCCATTGACACCTACAACCACTAGAATATTTGAAAAGATTAAGAAGGCTACTTGGAATGGGGGAGACAGGTTCCAAGTAATGGATGATTTTTTAGACAAACAAGTTGTTGACCAAAGAACAAAAACATGTACTTGTAGGAAATGGGAGTTGACTGGGTTTCCATGTAAGCATGCAGTTGCTAGTATTTGGAACATGTCAGATAATTCTGAATATGTTGGAGAACTTGAGGATTGGGTTAATCCAGTTTATAAGTTGAAAACATGGAGTGAGGTGTATTCATTCAAGGTTGAACAAATTACTGGATTTGTTTCATGGCCATAGAGTGAATGTCCAACTAAACATCTACCTCCATATCACAAAAAACAAGTAGGCAGACCAAAGAAGAAAACAACAAAAAGTGCTAATGATTTAGTGCAACCCATTGTCAAGAAGAAAAGTGTAACACCCCGTCAGAACACACTAACGGTGTATTAACCAACATTCCCACAGTTAACGGTCACGCCCTTTATATGAGACGTTTTCCGAAAAGCATTCGCATTAATTTCAAAAGACGTTGTCATTAAATGTAAAATAAAGCAGAATATTTTAACATAAATGACAAAAGTAAATAATCCCAATATTATTTAAAATAAATAGTTTTCAATGCGAATGTAATGTCTTGAAAAATGTCATGGTTGACTCCAATCCAGTGTATGCACTAAGCAAGCACATAGTCATCAAAGTTGCAGAAGCAATTACATCTAAGAACCTGAGATAAAACATAAAAACGGTCAACAAAATTGTTGAGTGAATCTACATGTTTAGTAAATCAGTTATCTTTTGTTAGGCCACGAGATTTCGTTCAAAGCAGTAAAAATTATACATGTGATATGAGCACTTGATTATCAAGCTTTAACCCGTGGATAGATTTTTCGCTACACGACTTCCTTTACCCTATAAGTATACACTGATCAAGCATATACATAATGAAGTAATAATCACTCATTCGTTGAGTGAGGTTTGTCAGACCGAACGGATCTATCCCTATGATTCGAGCTTATGTATGTAATTAATATATTCAAGCTAAGGGATTTTTGATCGAACTCATATGTATATTCAGTTTTTGTACTCATGTCTAATTCGTAAAACAGTTTAAAAACAGCATGTTATCTCATCCCAAAAAGTAAAAGTGTATGGGACTGTTTACTCACCTTGAGTGCACTTGAATAAATCACAAGTAACGAGTAGCCGAATTACTACGACCTAGTAGTGTAACTTAAATATGCCAATATATATTTACATAAGTCTATTTTAATAAAGTGACTCACAGTACAGTTGTCCTTTTGCTCAGACCGACGCACTGGTAAGGTAAAAGTCAACAAAAGTCAACTAGTTCATGCATGTCAACAAAATTCAAACTTGTTCAAGTTGGTCAACCTAAGTCAACTACATTAGTGGGTCATGTCAATGATGTCATAAAGTCAAACCAAGGTCTCATAAGTTTCGCACATTCGTTTAGTAATTTAACGTTTACTAGTTTGGTTACCGTACGTGTTCACAAAGGTCATGCAATTGGACAAGCATTGTTCACAAATGACACATCAAGAAATTATTATAAGCTTCATATCACAAGTACATGTCATAAGCTTTCAAAAAAGACCAATCACGCTATCATACGATTCCTAACTCACGTAGCATGCAAATCTTTCTAGTTCCATTTTGGTTCGCGCATCAGTTTTATAAAAATTCTCATTTAATCAAGAGACATAAAAATCACAAAGAGACAATTGGAGATGGTCAAAAACACCTTAAATTATCAGTGGTTAAAAGGGCTAAGCAAACAATGTAGCCATTTTGTACAGTTTTTCCAAACAAGTCGGAATTTCGGATTTAGACAGAATCTAGACCTATGGTTTTAGCATGCATAAAGCACATAGCAATTAGAGTTTTCAAATATAGATATACAAATGTGATATGCTACATAACATAGATTTAAAAACATATCAGAAGCTCAAGATCCTAAAAAAATTATACTTCATGCTACACCATTATATGTACAAACGAGACAGATTCGACTTAGTTTAAGTAACCAATTTCGGTTTCAATTATCCATACATCTATAGAAAATTGGGACAAGAGGTCTACATGAAAGATTAAGTACTAATCATGAACTTTTCAAAATACAAAGGCTTATTTTCCAGAACTCATGTTAAGTAGTCGTTTAACTCAAAATAAAATCGTTGTTTAGAAAATTTTACCGTATCATAAAATGAGTTTTACAATTCCAATTGATATGATATCCTAGTCCATTTTGAGTGTTATTCAATTATCTATCCAATAGACATTAGTTCATGAATTAATTCCAAACACACAAATCGCAGTTTTCAGATTAAAGCATTATTACATGTCGAAAATTCAAACAAGCATAACTAGAGTTATACATAACGAAATCAAGCGATTCTTGCGAGCTAAGTTATTAATTTTTCAATAGATTTTCAACTAGACACTTCATAATTACGGAAAACATAGTCATCATATCAGTAGCATAGCAAACAAATTCGTGATTTAACCCTAACATGCAAACCGAGCATTATAACGACTAGTAACGCATGCAATCGTAATTAATTGAGCAATAAGACATCTAGACTATGAAATCAATTGAGCAATAGGGCCTAATTACAAACCCACTAGTGACCATTTAGCCTAAAACACAAAAGTAAGGGGGAAGGGGGAGGGGGTCGGCCGATGGCCCATTGGGAATGGGTCATTGGGCTCGTCTGGTCAATTACTAACGTTCGGGTTATTCGTTTCGAGTGCCGTTAACCAAACTGAGTTTCCGGAACGTGAACCGGTCGTTAAAACGCAATCCATAGATAATAAATTAAATAAGTTTTTATTAAAGTGAATAATTATTAAAAATAATTATTTTATCAAAAATCGAGCGTTTCACGGTCCCATGAGACCTCTGTTGCAGTTTTTAAAACCGTATCGTTTTCTCAGTATTTCAAACCATGAAATAAGTTTTCAGATTAATATATTCATATATTAATTATAATAGTTCTCCAAGAACTAAATACGCATTTAATTCAATTAAATACACACAACACAAGTAAGTACCGTTAAATAACTTAACGGACAGTTAACAAAGTTTAACGGAAAAAGAAGGGTTGTTACATTACCTCCCCGTTAATGAAATTTCGTCCCGAAATTTAGTGCACATCTGCTAGAGTTGTCTCGTTCGGAAATATTTACGGATATTTTTGCTTCATCTGGTCTTCACGTGAATTCTGGTCCTCTGTGTGCGTTCCGTCAAACTTTAACAATCGGTATGTTGCTCTGCTTTAAAATTTTGACCTCACGGTCCATGATCTCAATAGGTTTCTCCACGAAATTAAGTCTACTATCAACTTGTATCTCTTCCAAAGGAATTATCCAATTCTCGTCCAACAAGCACTTCTTCAAGTTTGACACGTGAAACCTATCATGAATCTCACTAAGCTCTTTAGGTAGATTCAATCTATAAGCTACGGGTACAACCCATTCAGTGATCTCGAATGGTCCAACGTACCTTGGACTTAACTTGCCTCGTTTTGTGAAACGTACTACACCTTTCCAAGGTGATACTTTCAGTATAACTTTGTCACTAACCTGAAATTCTAGAGGTCGCCTTCGAACATCAGTATAGCTGTTTTGTCGATTTCAAGCTGTTTTCAGCCTCTCTTGAATTTGTACAATTTTCTCTATAGTCTCGTGAATTATCTCAGGACCTGTCAATTGATTATCCCCTGATTCACTCCAGCATAAGGGTGATCTACACTTTCTCTGGTATAACATCTCGAAAGGCGCGACCTTTATACTCGTGTGATAACTGTTGTTGTACGAGAATTATGCCAGTGGTAGATGTCTATCCCATCCGTTTCCAAAGTCAATAACACATGCTCTCAACATGTCCACTAAAGTTTGGATGGTTCTTTCTCTTTGACCATCTGTCTGGGGGTGATATGATGTACTCATATCAAGTCGAGTGCCCATTGCCTTTTGTAATGTTTGCCAAAATCTTGATGTAAAACTGCTGTCGCGGTCGAAAATAATAGATATAGGCACACCATATCTGGAAACCACTTCCTTTAGGTAAACTTGTGCCAACTTTCCAATTTTATCCGTGTCTTTAATCAGGTAGAAAATGAGCAGATTTAGTGAGATGATCTACAATAACTCAAATAGTGTCATAGCCTCCCGAAGTCTTGAGTAACTTCATAATAAAGTCCATAGCAATGCATTCCCATTTCCACTGGGAAATCTCTGGTTGTGTCAGCAGTCCTGACGGTATTTGATGTTCAGCCTTGACCTTAGCACATGTCAAGCATTTACCAACGTAGGTAGTGATATTGGCCTTCAAATTGGGCCACCAGTATAGTGCCTTGAGATCTTGATACATTTTTTCGGATCCAGGGTGAATTCAGTGTGTTGACTTGTGTGCCTTATCTAGCACGAGTTTCCTTAATCCGCCAAATTTCGGTACCCAGATTCTATTAGCAAAGTAGTGAGTTCTATCATCTCTAATGACAAACTATTTATCTAGGCCCTTAAGAGATTCAATAACAATATTCTATTGCGTTAAGGCCTCGAGTTTTGCATCGCGAATTTGAGAAGTAACATTCGTACAGACGGTCATGTTCAGCCCTCTAACTCTAAGAGGCTTAGCTTTCTCTTTCCTACTCAAGACATCTGCTACAACATTAGCCTTGCTAAGATGGTAGCGAATTTCACAATCGTAGTCATCCAGCAGTTCCACCCAACGTCTCTGTCTCATGTTGAGTTGTTTTTGATCAAAAATATGTTGCAAGCTCTTGTGGTCGGTGAAGATTGTAAACTTAGTACCATACAAGTAGTGTCTCAACATTTTCAATGCAAATACCACAACACCAAGTTCCAAATCATGTGTCGTATAGTTTTGTTCGTGGATCTTCAACTGTCTTGATCTATAAGCAATCACTTTCTTCCGTTGCATCAACACGCAAGCAAATCCTTGTCGTGAAGCATCGCAATAAATCACGAAATCTTCATTTCTCTCGGGTAAAGACAAAATCAGAGTAGTAGTCAATTTTTGTTTCAACAACTGAAATGAAGACTCATGTTGCTCAATCCACTCATACTTTTTACCCTTGTGAGTCAACGCGGTCAACGGTCAGGAAATAGTAGAAAATCCCTCAATGAATCTCCTATAATAACCGGCGAGACCTAAGAATTGTCGAATCTGCATTGGCAACTTAGGAGTCTCCTACTTCTTGACCGTTTCTATCTTTGCAGGATCAACTTGAATACCATTGATGCCTACAATATGACCCAAGAATTGAGCTTCTCGTAGCCAGAAGTCACACTTCAAAAACTTTGCATACAACTGCTCTTTCCTGAGCATCTCTAGTATCAAACGTAGGTGTTGTTCATGCTATTTATCGTTTCTTGAATATACCAAAATATCATTAATGAACATAATAAAAAATTTGTCTAAGTATGGCTTACACACACGGCTCATGAGATCCATGAACACTGCTGGTGCGTTCGTCAAACCAAACGACATTACTGTAAATTCATGATGTCCATAGCGTGTTCTGAACACTGTCTTCTGTATATCAGTCTCTTTTACTCTCATCTGATGATAACCCGACCTCAGGTCAATCTTAGAGTAACATCCAGATCCTTGGAGCTGATCAAACAGATCATCGATTCTCGGTAACAGATATCTATTCTTGATAGTCAGCTTATTCAGTTCTCTGTAATCGATACAAAGTATCATAGATCCATCATTCTTCTTAAAAAAGAGAACCGGAGCTCCCCATGGTGAAGAACTCGGTCGAATGAATCCCTTGTCCATAAGCTCTTGTAACTGACTAGATAACTCTTGCGATTCAGAAGGTGCAAGTCTATACGGTGCGCGGGCTATAGGTGCCGCTCCAGGCATCAAGTCAATCTGAAATTCAATGTCTCTATACGGTAGAAGACCAGGTAATTCTTCCGAAAAAACATTGGGAAAATCTCTGATAATTGGTACATCTTCGACTTTCTTGACTTCAAGTTCATTTTTGCTCACATGAATCAACATTGTAAGACAACCCTTTCTAATGTGTTTTTGCGCTTTCAAATAGTTAATGAAATGCAAAGGCGTGTTGCTTCGCTCTCCGTACACCATCAAACGCTAACTATCAACGATAGGAATTCAATGAAATGCAATGGCGTGTTACTTCGCTCTCCGTACACCATCAAAGGCTAACTATCAACGATAGGAATTCGAATAGCTTTCTGGTAGCAGACGATATCGACTCTATTATCGAATAACCAGTCCATTCCGACCACTAGGTCAAAACTTCCCAGTCTTATCGGTATCACATCAATACTAAAATATTTCCTAGCTAAGTTCAAAGTACACCCGCGATAGATTTGGTCAGCTTTCATTATATTACCATTCCCTAGTTCTATAGAGTACAAGTTTTCTAACGATGATACATGATTCTTAATATTATGCAAAACATCCTTAGACACAAAACTTCTATCAGCACCAGAATCAAAAAGTACATAGGCGTGATGATTGTCGAATAAGAATGTACCCGTGTTGAAAGCTCTACCTTTAGCAGACTCGGTAGTCTTTTCCGCATTAGGGCAATCCCTTCTATAATGACCCGTCTTACCACATCCATAACAGGTATTTGTTTCAATCTTGCAGTCCTTCGCTAAGTGTCTATAACTCTTACACTTATCACAAATCAACTTATTACAAGTTCCCAGATGAAGTCGGTTACACTTAACACAAAGTGGATGCTTTCCCTGATACCCTGATCTAGTATTCAGGACAACAGTACCCTTAGTAGTCTCTTGTTTCTTGTGGAATTGTTGGTTGGAGTTCTTATCATGGCCATGATTCCATTTCTGCTTACCATCACCAGAACGGTTCTCATTAGTAACCACAACTTTACTGTCACTTGCAGCTTGATCCAGTAGCAAATTAGCCATATCTATGGCTTCCTGCACATTTCTAGGCTTCGAAGTAGTTACACCACTTCTGATGGTTCCAGTCAAACCCTCGATATATTGCTCCATTTTTTGGTTCTCAGTTGGGATCAGTTTTGGGCACATCAAAGCTAACTTAAAGAATCTCTTGTTAAAACTAACAAGATCAGTACCCCACAAGCTTCAACTCTCAGAACTCTCATTCCATCCTTTTAATCTCATTACGGGGGCAATACTCCTCGATCATACACTACTTAAGAGTCTCCCATAGAGTAGCAAGTGCCTGATCAAGTCCCACCGATGATGCATAACCATTCCACTACGTCAGTGCACTATCCGACAGTGCTCACGAAGCAAATTTCACCTTGTCCACTTCCCAAGTCTCACTTTTTCGGAACACAGATTCTAATTTCTCAAACCATCTAGTCAGACCAACCGGTCCTTCGGTTCCGCGAAAAGCATGAGGTTTGCAGCTAGTGAACATCTTGTACGTACATCCTCCTTGGTTGTTGTTGCTATTAGTACCGTTGGTGTTGTTGCCAGTATTCCCCTGATTATTGCTATTATTACGGGCCATCTCAGCTCGCTCGGATGCAATCCCCTCGGCTACGAGTCTTCGGATCATAGAGGTTGTCAATTCCTTAGGAGGTATTATCTTCAAGACAAAATAATACACCGGATCAGTTCAATGAAAACAATAGCTTAAAAGTATAATAGCAACGAGTGGTGATGCATAGTAAGTAGTAGTAAATTGTATAGATTTAGTAGTGATAGTAGTGGATAGTATTAAGTAGTGTTAGCTAGTAGTAACAGTAATCACTAGTGTATATATATATATATATATATATATATATATATATATATATATATATATATATATATGACAACAAATTAATCAGTAGATTATCATGCAGCATAACAACTGTAACATCCCGCATTTTTTCGTTAAATTATTTTAACGCCCGTCTTTTTCTTTTTAAATAATACCCTTCGTATCTAAATTCGTATCCTTTGTTATGTAACATTTTAAATATTTTCGTTATCGGATTTTAATATCTCCCGTACTCCCGTGTAACTTAAAATAATTCGTTCGGTTATTTTCCGCACCCGATTCAAAGTTGAGGGACCAAACTTGCCAAAGTATCAAACTTTTGACTAGGTCAAAGAGTCAACCTCCTTCATCCCTTTCATTCATCCTCCCTTTTCCATTTTTGATACTTTCAAACTCTCTCATTTCTCAAACATAAAATCATCATCCAAATCTCACCAAGGAAGTAAACATCAAAACAAACTACATATTCTTGATCCTCTCATCATCCTCTTCGATTTGATGCTAACTACTTCGATTTTGGGTAACATTTCTAAAACACTAGATTTCTTTAAATTCGTGTTCTTGACTTATAAAGTTGTTAATTAGTGTTTATGGCTCATTGTGATGTCGTGTATGTAATTTGTATGCCCGATTCGTTGTTTTTGGTGTAACTAGTTCAATATGAAAATTTCTTGCTAAATCCTTGATTTTGGATGATCAAATGTTGTTAGATTGTTAAAGTGCATGTTTTAAAAGTGTTACTAGTATCTTTAGCTTCGTTTTGATGTATAGGTTGATTAAGGAAACATCAAACTCATGACTATTGATTTTTGTGAATTTTCGTTAGAGTTTGATAGACTTTAAATGAACTTTTGATGATTTGAATGCCATGAAATGTTGTTAGTAAGTATTTAGTTGTATTACATGTTTCATTACCTTCAAAACGGCATATCATATGTATAAATTGGATTCCCGAAACTTAAATTGTAATTGATGAACTTGAAACCTTGATTTGGAACGTTTAACGAACTTTTGACGAGGTTTTTGTTGTCTTAAATGATGATTTTGATTTATGATATGTGGTTAGTTGTATTCCTTGTCGAAATAGCTTTCCGATGATATAAAATACATGTTCTAATTGTTTGCGGATCATAAATTGTGATTGTTTGAAGTTTGGGTCGTGCACTTGAGAAATTCAGCAAACAGGGCCTGGAAGGCAATTGGGACGCCGTCCTGATATTTGGGACGCCGTCCCACTCTTCATATTGGGACGCCATCTTGATATTTGGGACGCCGTCCCACTCTTCATATCAGGACACCGTCCTGATTTTTGGGACACCGTCCTGATACACTAAAATGGGCTGTTTGCTTTGATCTTTTGACGTAAAATGTTTACTATGCTACGGACCTCCGATTAACATGAAACTTGGCTAACATGCTCATATATGATTATATAACTTAGAAAAATTGTCGGATACCCAACCCGACCCCGTTGACTTTTCCGTTGACTTTGACCCGACCAAGTTTGACTTTTTGTCAAACTTAACCAAATACTTATGCAACCTTTCTAACATGATTATTTACTTGTATCTTGCATGAAACTTGACTAGTTGATTCACATGTTAATATAATCAAGTCGTAACGAGCCATAGGACTAATTGAACATCTTTGACCGTTTGTGTTTACCGTTATTGATATAACCTATATGTTTAGGTCAAGACTAGCCTTGTCTTTGCACGCGTTTACTTGTTGAAGTACTTTTATAACTCTCGCACTCAAGGTGAGATCATAGTCCCACTTTTACTCTTTTTGAACTTATATTTGGGATGAGAAAACATAAACGATTCTTTTGAACTAAGTGAACACAAGAACGGGAAAACAAACATTCTACATACGAGTTTAGAACAAAAATCCTCAATTCGATTATCATTAGTTACACTTGACGGGTGTAAGCGAGAACTTATGTTATATGGCCATATGGGTTGACAACCCTCATCTCTGACGGTTCGCTACCGTCTACAGATGAAATATATTTTCGAGAATCAGTGTTTGTTCTAGCACTATGGATGGGGTATACAATGGATGGAATGTTAAGCTTTGATAATTGGGTGCTCGTGAATATTAACTTTTAGAATGTATTACTATTATTTCAACTTTGCAAACCTTGTGGTTCGACTTACTTACTTTTACTCACTTACTTACTTAAACCTATGATTTCACCAACGTTTTTTTTGTTGACAGATTTCTATGTTTTTCTCAGGTCTTACACGATATGTGAAACATGCTTCCGCTCATTATTTGATACTTGCATTGGATGTCGTGTATACGTGCATTTCATGGAGCGTCTTTTGACTTTACTTTAAACCGTGTCGCCTAGATTTCATTCGTATTATAACGTTGTAACTTAACTATTGGTTGAACAATTCTTGTAAACTTTGAAACAATCTTTATTTTGAAATGAAGGCGACATATTTTGGTCAAAAGTTATCTAAAAGACTTATAATCAGGTAATGGGACCCACGTAGCTGACGCCGTCACTTGACGATTTGTCGGGGTCGCTACAAGTGGTATCAGAGCCTTGGTTGTAGGGATTTAGAGTTCATTTGTGTCCACCCCGAGTCATAGGGTACATAGGTGAATCTAGACTACAACCGGCATATAGACTGAAGTAGGAATTATTTGACTAATTGTGCATTTATACTCGAACTCTTCTATCATATCTAACTCGTATTCGATCTTGATCTTACGTTGATAAATTTTGTTGATGCGCCACCTTAACTTTATGAAGTAATGTTAAATGCACATGAGAATCAGGGTAATATAATTTCCGGGATTATATTACGGTGATTCACATGGACGTTCCGACATTATGACATAGAGAATTTAAGGCGAGTCAAGGAAAATTTTCTCTCTATCCTTATTCCATGCCACGGTTAGTATTGTTGAAAATACTAACCAACGATATTCTTGTCTCATGAAGGAACAATGGCTCACCAAGGTCAACACAATACTCCTCTCGAAACTCTAGAACAAGCTCTTCAACGAATGATAACCACCGCCGTGGGTACGGCCGTGGCCGATCACTTTTCTAACAACAACAATCATGGAGCCGGTAATTCAATCGAAGGTTGCTCCTACAAGAACTTCATGAAGTACAATCCTCCCACTTTCGATGGAACCGGGGGACCGGTTACTCTCACCCGATGGTTTGAACAAATGGAGACCGTTTTTAACACAAGCGGTTGTCGAGACCAAGATAAGGTCAAGTTTTCCACCCTCACTTTCACCGGTATTGCTCTCTCATGGTGAAACACGTATGTACAATTAGTGGGAAGCGATGAAGCCCACACACTCTCTTGGACCGAATTAAGAGAAAGAATGATCACCGAATACTTCCCGCGCGACGAGACTCGAAGGCTCGAACAGGGTCTAAGGAATTTAAAAACGGTCGGAAATGACCTCGAAGCTTATAATCAACGGTTTACCGAACTAGTCTCGATGTGTCCAAATCTCATGACTCCCGAATCCCTAAGAGTCGAACTTTACATGGATGGCCTCCCTAAGAGCATTCAACACAAGGTAATGACATCTCAACCCACTAACCTACAAGTGGCTTTAACAATGGCCCGCCAAGCCTTAGAAATGGTGAATGAAATGGAAGCACCGGCACCAATGGTCGAGAACCACCCGAGTAACAACAAAAGAACATGGGAAGCCTCTCAATCAAGCAACCACAACAATAACAACAACCCCGCCAAGAAGCCTTTTACCTCCAACGACAAGAAAGGCTATGCCGGAAAACTGCCTTTTTGTAACGAATGCCACAAGCATCACTTTGAAGGATGTGGCAGGTTTCGCCACCGGCGCCAAGGACCCGTCGCTCGAAAGATGCCCAACGCACACAGAACGGGTGCTTGCTTCGAATGTGGCCAACTGGGTCATTTTAGGAATGTGTGCCCAAATAAGAAAATCAACCCCAACGCATGCCGTTGAACCTTCAACATCGACACCTAGGATGCCCGAAACGACGATGGACTAGTAACGGGTACGTTTCTTCACAACAAACCGTATACTTCATACTTATTCGATTCCATTACCGCTAGACGTTTTATAACCAAGTCTTTGACTCGTGCCCTTTGCACTCCACTTTTTCCCTAGACACTACTTAGGCAATTTAAGTGACCAACGGAATATATTGTGTGCCTATAAATTTTATCAGAGGATATACGTTAAGAATTATGACTTGACACCTATAGAACTAAGGAGCTCAAAACCTATTCGTTAAGGAGAAATTTTTTTTTTTCTTTCTTTCCTACAATTATGTATGGATTTTTGTGAACTAAATAATTTTCGGTTGGAAACCGATACCCACTTCCTCGTGTCCATGACCTCATGATTATTTGCGTGAAACTCGTGTGTATTCCAAATCGACCTCCGTTCCGGTTATCACCAATTGGGGGTTAAGGGAGACGATGTCTCCTAAGCCATCTTCCGAACTCACAACGTTAGTTGTAAATCTCTCTTGGTACCATTCGATTTATCCAAGGCACGCCCGTATCCACAAACCCCTCGAACCGCGTATGCAAATTCATATAGACTAATTCGTTATCGTATTTATAGATGATATCTTGACCTATCCAAGTAAAGAAGGAAAACGAACAACATCACCATCTCCCGCTCGAACTTTTGAGAAAAGAGCAACTCTATACCAAAGTCTCTGAGTGAGAATTTCTGTTGAACGAAGTCCAATTTTCTAGACCATGATGTTTATGGTCAGGTCGTTACAATCAATCTCGAAATCAAGCCACATGTAATCAGGAAACTCTCCTAACTCAGACTTGTATTCGTAAAAATCTTAGATCTCACCGGTTGTTACCGAAGATTCATTTCTGACTTTTCTCGTGTTACACAACTTTAAACCTCTTCATGTCTGAGCCTTGAACGTGATTCTTCACACCAACCTTCCTAGCTAAATTCGTATAGCACTAGATGGAACTCAAACATGGAAATATTTCTACTTGAACGCCGAAAGGCATACTCTCTCGACTCAAAATCAACGTAACTAAAATTCGTTATTTTGCGCGAAGAATTCGAATACTAAATTGTGGATCCGATCAACTTTCTCGTCATCACGTACCACACTACATACCTATGTTATTTCACCGTTACCGTCTGATATTACTGGAATTTAAGATAACACACAATCCAACGATACTTCACTCTTCTTTGACTTAACGCCCTTGCGTTGCTGATAATCGTCCAACCATTATTCAACCCCGAACTATACAATTACGTGTACTATCTCGTTTCACTTTCAGACTTCATTTTTTTTTTTTTTTGACAACTAGAGGCACGTTATGGCAACCTTGAGATGTAAGCTCATCCTATTCTAAGTCCTCGTTTCACTCCTATCTTTATCGCTCGCACTTCCGTTTAAGGGAACTCCTTGTAACATTTCTCCATGGATAGAGAAATTCCTCATATTACCTTAGTATTCGCCACGAGGGTGAATAGTCCTAACGAACATTTTTTTTTCGAACCCTAACTGACTTGTTCAAACATATCTTAAGAGGTCCTATTCTAACACGGTGTACCATTGCCAATTACCTCGGATCAAAATACTCGTATCGCTTCTAGTTTTGCAAGAAACCTTGGAAACCCACTTGGACATACGTACCGCGTATCTCCCACAACCGACGAACCGATCAAACGTACGATTCAATCTTGGAAAGACATGTTACAGACTGGTATTGTCACCTTTAGTAGTTCCTTTTACGACGACAGCTATCACTCGTATATTAACGCAGCACTTCCGAAACCCTATATGACCGCTAATGTCATACCCCTGTTCATTTAACCCAAGCATGCGGCAAGCAAATCGCCGAATCTGAACTCCATCAAGAAACAACAATTGAGATCGTTCAAGTCCGAGGAGGGCTAGAGACAACCCATGGTCGCCAGAAGAGTTATACCAAACTTAGATGAAAACCTCACAAATCCCAGTGTGTAATCGCGTAATATTGAGAAACCGCACCTTGGAAAGGTGAAATCCATTTAGGAAATCGAGAAAGGCTATATCTGCAATATTGAACCTTTTGAAACCTTGGGGCGTATTGGAACCGCTTCCTACCGTTTAGAACTTTCGATGCAATTAAGTTTCCGTTTACCCTACTTTTCGTGTAACAAACTTAGAAACGTGTCCTGCGGAACAGGAACGTGCAATCCTGCTAGATACATCAACTATTGATGACAAACTTCTCTTCATAGGGGAAAACCAGTTGAAACTGGGGATCGTAAAACCAAACCTTAATACAACGTAAAACCCTGACTATCCAAATTCATGAGAACACTCAAGGACGTACTTTCACTTATTCATAGCATTGACAACGTAAAGTCTCGAGTAGGAGATATCGACTACTACTTTTAACTAAATTTCGGGACGAAATTTCTTTTGAGGTGTGGATAATGTAACATCCCGCATTTTTCCGTTAAATTATTTTAACGCCCGTCTTTTTCTTTTTAAATAATACCCTTCGTATCTAAATTCGTATCCTTTGTTATGTAACATTTTAAATATTTTCGTTATCGGATTTTAATATCTCCCGTACTCCCGTGTAACTTAAAATAATTCGTTCAGTTATTTTCCGCACCCGATTCAAAGTTGAGGGACCAAACTTGCCAAAGTATCAAACTTTTGACTAGGTCAAAGAGTCAACCTCCTTCATCCCTTTCATTCATCCTCCCTTTTCCATTTTTGATACTTTCAAACTCTCTCATTTCTCAAACATAAAATCATCATCCAAATCTCACCAAGGAAGTAAACATCAAAACAAACTACATATTCTTGATCCTCTCATCATCCTCTTCGATTTGATGCTAACTACTTCGATTTTGGGTAACATTTCTAAAACACTAGATTTCTTTAAATTCGTGTTCTTGACTTATAAAGTTGTTAATTAGTGTCTATGGCTCATTGTGATGTCGTGTATGTAATTTGTATGCCCGATTCGTTGTTTTTGGTGTAACTAGTTCAATATAAAAATTTCTTGCTAAATCCTTGATTTTGGATGATCAAATGTTGTTAGATTGTTAAAGTTCATGTTTTAAAAGTGTTACTAGTATCTTTAGCTTCGTTTTGATGTATAGGTTGATTAAGGAAACATCAAACTCATGGCTATTGATTTTTGTGAATTTTCGTTAGAGTTTGATAGACTTTAAATGAACTTTTGATGATTTGAATGCCATGAAATGTTGTTAGTAAGTATTTAGTTGTATTACATGTTTCATTACCTTCAAAACGGCATATCATATGTATATATTGGATTCCCGAAACTTAAATTGCAATTGATGAACTTGAAACCTTGATTTGGAACGTTTAACGAACTTTCGACGAGGTTTTTGTTGTCTTATAAATGATGATTTTGATTTATGATATGTGGTTAGTTGTATTCCTTGTCGAAATAGCTTTCCGATGATATAAAATACATGTTCTAATTGTTTGCGGATCATAAATTGTGATTGTTTGAAGTTTGGGTCGTGCACTTGAGAAATTCAGCAAACAGGGCCTGGAAGGCAATTGGGACGCCGTCCTGATATTTGGGACGCCGTCCCACTCTTCATATTGGGACGCCGTCTTGATATTTGGGACGCCATCCCACTCTTCATATCAGGACACCGTCCTGATTTTTGGGACACCGTCCTGATACACTAAAATGGGCTGTTTGCTTTGATCTTTTGACGTAAAATGTTTACTATGCTACGGACCTCCGATTAACATGAAACTTGGCTAACATGCTCATATATGATTATATAACTTAGAAAAATTGTCGGATACCCAACCCGACCCCGTTGACTTTTCCGTTGACTTTGACCCGACCAAGTTTGACTTTTTGTCAAACTTAACCAAATACTTATGCAACCTTTCTAACATGATTATTTACTTGTATCTTGCATGAAACTTGACTAGTTGATTCACATGTTAATATAATCGAGTCGTAACGAGCCATAGGACTAATTGAACATCTTTGACCGTTTGTGTTTACCGTTATTGATATAACCTATATGTTTAGGTCAAGACTAGCCTTGTCTTTGCACGCGTTTACTTGTTGAAGTACTTTTATAACTCTCGCACTCAAGGTGAGATCATAGTCCCACTTTTACTCTTTTTGAACTTATATTTGGGATGAGAAAACATAAACGATTCTTTTGAACTAAGTGAACACAAGAACGGGAAAACAAACATTCTACATACGAGTTTAGAACAAAAATCCTCAATTCGATTATCATTAGTTACACTTGACGGGTGTAAGCGAGAACTTATGTTATATGGCCATATGGGTTGACAACCCTCATCTCTGACGGTTCGCTACCGTCTACAGATGAAATATATTTTCGAGAATCAGTGTTTGTTCTAGCACTATGGATGGGGTATACAATGGATGGAATGTTAAGCTTTGATAATTGGGTGCTCGTGAATATTAACTTTTAGAATGTATTACTATTATTTCAACTTTGCAAACCTTGTGGTTCGACTTACTTACTTTTACTCACTTACTTACTTAAACCTATGATTTCACCAACGTTTTTTTGTTGACAGATTTCTATGTTTTTCTCAGGTCTTACACGATATGTGAAACATGCTTCCGCTCATTATTTGATACTTGCATTGGATGTCGTGTATACGTGCATTTCATGGAGCGTCTTTTGACTTTACTTTAAACCGTGTCGCCTAGATTTCATTCGTATTATAACGTTGTAACTTAACTATTGGTTGAACAATTCTTGTAAACTTTGAAACAATCTTTATTTTGAAATGAAGGTGACATATTTTGGTCAAAAGTTATCTAAAAGACTTATAATCAGGTAATGGGACCCACGTAGCCGACGCCGTCACTTGTCGATTTGTCGGGGTCGCTACAACAACGCAATAATATATTACCATATAACACATAACATGTCATTAAGCAAAATATTCACCACGCCATAAGTAAATAATTCATTAATCATATATATAAAAGAAGTGATAATCATCTACAAGTATGTATGTAAAATAGCCGGCAAAACCACACCAGTAAGTCTAGGATAAAATAAATAAGTAATAAAATATCGAAAGTAGTAGAAACAAGCACAGTGACGCAAGACGATTCTACTTAGGAGTACGCTCCTTATCAAGTAGACAGTTGAGAATATCCTCCACCAGAGTAAGCCTCGCGTTCATACTCCTAAGAGTAACCTCTTCAGTAGCTGAGGTAGTGGGAGTACTAAGCGTGGTACTAGTGAACGAACGATTAGAGTCATGCAAAGAAACCCTAGGAGCGACTGGGTTGCTACTCGGATCAAACAACCTCATTCGGGCATTATTCCTCCTCCACCTGCCTACCACATGAGGGATAGGAACAGTGTCGGGCGAGCGAGGCCTCTTACCCAAAGTACTAGGCTGCACTGGGGTAGGTTGTTCGGGTTCTGACTCTTCTTCGAGCTCTTCATCAGGTTCCTCTTCTGGTTCTTCCTCGAGGTCTTCTTCCGGATCCTCTTCAGCATCCTATGTACTCGCCTCGGAGGGCTCAGTCTCCCTCGTATGTGTGACGCCCCGTACAAAACCATCGTGTACGATTCTTCAACAACAGGATCTTTACACGGTCAAATACTATATGCTGTTTGAAAACTAGTTTGCATTCATAAAAAGACATAGCGTTTACAAAAGATAACGTGACACAAAGGTTGTTACAAAATCATTATTTTTGAAAATAACATAAATTACGAATGCAAAAGAAAAGTTCCATAATTGAGACATCTCTAAGTTTATGCAGCGGAATTCTAGCACAGCAGGTCCTTAACACCAAAACAGCAAGTCTAAACAGCATGACAGCAAGTCTAACAGCGGAAGCAACAAACCTCTAAGCACCTGAGAAAACATGCTTAAAAACGTCAACAATAATGTTGGTGAGCTATAGTTTAAGTTGTAATAGTAATATAAGATTGACCACGAGATTTCAATGTTTCAAAACAGTATGAAAAGTATATGTATAACCGTGGGCACATGGTAACTAGACTTAACGTAAATATAAATATCACCCCCTAAAAGTACACCTAGCGAGTGCGTATGTCCTCGAAGTATTAAACACCCGTTAAATGCTAGCACGACTAGCCCGAGTGGGGATGTCAAACCCTATGGATCCATATCTAATATTCGCGTCTACCGGTTCAAAAACCAATAGTTAAACGTTACCGTGCTAAGGGGAATCTTTATGCCGTTGTATAACCCACACATATGTAAAGTTTAAGTACTCGTGTCAAGTAAGTAAAACATAAAAAGCGTATGTATTCTCAGTCCCAAAAATAGTATAAGTAAAAAGGAATGCTATAACTCACAGTGATAAAAGCGGTAAAGTCGGTAATGAAAGTATGCGAGTAGTAAGTCGGTCTGAAAGGTCATCAACCTAAATCAAAGGTTACTAGGTTAGTAGGTTGTCCTTATAAGTTCTAATAGTACATAAAATAAGTTTAAGTGTCATCATCATCATCATTCATCATCATAAAAGCTAAGTAAGTTTGACAAGAATAGAGATCGAAACAATAGGCTGACTTCGGTCAGCTGTTACGGCCTCTACGTAAATCGAAAAGATGGGTAATTAGTGGCCAAGGCTCCGTATATGAGTCCCCTAACTGCTGACCAATTTTTAGAACCTAACTCGTCTTCGTTTAACCGTGGCGACAGTTTAAGTGCGAGTAGGTCAGAAATTTTAGCACAACGTTACAAGGGCGTAGTGACTTTCAGAGGGCCATAAATCCTAAACCGTAACTCGGATTAAGACAAGACCTAAACAGAAAATCATCTAATTGAACCGAACTAACTGAAAATCAGCTTTCCAGTAGCCTAGGTGGTCTAATCAGATACGAAAAATAGTAGGTAAGGTGCTCCGGTGGGGTTCTTAGTACTTGATGCTCATCACGGTTCTCATCCTTGATGCTTGTAGCTTCAAGTGTACAACTCGTTGATGGATTAGCATCACCTTGACCAAGATTCTACCATTAACACACAATATATTAAGACCAAGTAAGAACACAACTCATTTAAGAGTCTTAGATGGATGATGAACCAAGGTTACATCATATCCTTAGTTTTAACACAATTACAAGTTACATTTACAACTAAAGCTACAAACTTTACATCAATCAAACAAGTATGAACAAAATATAAGTCAAATGAAGTGATGGAACCCTAAGCTAGACTTGGATCCCTTTCACACAAGTTTTAAGGTCACAAAGCTAGAAAGCTTGAACCTTTAGTGTTCTTGAAGATCTTGAAGCATAAAGCTTGGATCTTTAAGTTACATGAAGACCATAAACACAAGTTTTGATCTTTATAACAAAATAATGAGATCATAAGTTAGAAAACTTAGATCCATCAAAAGATATGAAGATCCAAGCTAGAAAGCTTGCATATTGGTTGTTCTTGAAGATCTTGTAGCATAAAGCTTGGATCTTTAAGTTACATGAAGATTACAAACACAAGTTTGAATCTTTATAACAAAATAACAGGATTAAAGTTAAAAATATATAGATCTACAAAGTGGGTGAAGATTCAAAGCTAGAAAGCTTGAATCTTCCATGTTCTTGAAGGATTCAAATCCATGTTTGAATCTACAAGATATAATCAAGATCAAAAGCTAAAAAGCAAGACCCTTTGATGATGATGATGGTCACGTGAAAGATGAAGGAAGAAGAAGAAGAAAAGCAAAAACTTACAAGTTTTAGAGTGAGAAAGACTAGAAAGGAAATAAGAGAGTAAGTGTGTGTGAAATACAAATGAGAGCAAGTGTAAAATGAGAGGAATAAGGGTTGTATTTATAGTGAAATGAGGGTGAGGGTGGTGATGGTGGCCGAAAATTTAGAGGGGGGACAAGGGGGACAAAAGTTTGTTTTTTGGTTAATGGTTGTCTAAAGTTGGTGCTTATGTTGGGATCCCATGTAACATAAAGGATAATACTTGACATAAATGCTAGTATGTTCCCTCTAATAAATGGGCATTTGTCTTACTTAATATTGGGTCACTAGTAATTAATAAGTAGGCTAAATAAATGGGCTACTAGCTAGAGTAGGGTGGGCTTAAGTCCAACAAGGTAGAAAGTCCAACAAGACCAACTAGTAAGCATAATTAAATTACTATGCATAATTAAGAATCTAAAAACCCAAGTAATTATTATTATGAAATAATAATTAATATTTCGTAGTCGTAATATTCGGATTACGACAAAAGTTAAACGTGTGCGCAGTTCGCGGTTTATTCGAAACGTCAAGTGACACTAATGGTCATAAAGCATCCGGTGATCAAGTTAAGTATCCTACGTACTCTAAGGCATGTTTTAATATATAAATGAAAGTAAACCATGTATATAAAGGTTCCAGAGTATAAAGTAGCACAGTACGCACAAATACGCAGTTTCGTGAAAACACAAAGCACAAAAGCAAGTCGAAAAAGTCGGGTCGTTACAGTATGCACGGTCTCGACCTCAACCTCGGAGTTAGGTGTTTGGTTCCCTGGTGAATGAATAGTATCTTCGACTTCAGATTCAAAGTCGCTAATGATGATAGGGTAAGAAGCAGACACTTAAAGCTCAAAGAAAACACACCAAGTTAGTACACATGTAAAACATAGCACAATATATGTAGTAGTGTAAGTAAATCACAAAAGTCTATGTCCGGGTTGTAGTCTAGACTCGCTTATGTGTCCTATACTCTGACGAACACACTAATGCAAATCCTAGTTCGCTACAACCATTAGCTCTGATACCAAATGTAACACCCCGTCAGAACACACTAACGGAGTATTAACCTTCGGTTCCACAGTTAACGGTCACGCTCTCTATATGAGATATTTTTGTAAAAAGCATTCGCATTAATTTCAAAAGACGTTGTCATTAAATGTAAAAGAAAGCAGAACAGTTTAACATAAATGACAAAAGTAAATAATTCCAATATTATTTAAAAGAAATAGTTTTCAATGCGAATGTAATGTCTTGACCAAAAGTCATGCTGGACTCCAATCCAGTGTATGCACCATGCAAACACATAGTCATCAAAGTCGCGGAGGCAATTACCTTTAAGAACCTGAGATAAAACATGAAAACGGTCAACCAAATTGTTGAGTGAGTCTACAGGTTTAGTAAATCAGTTATCTTTTGTTAGACCCGCTGATTGATTTTTCTCTACACGACTTCCTTTACCCTATAAGTATACATTGATCAAGCATATATGTTACGAAGTAATAAGCACTCGTTCGTTAAGTGAGGTTTGTCAGACCTAACGGATCCGTCCCTATGATTCGAACTTACGTATGTAATTAATATATTCAAGCTAAAGACTTTTTGATCGAACTCATATGTATATTCAGTTTTTGTACTCGTGTCTAATTCGTAAAACAGTTTAAAAGCAGCATGTTATCTCATCCCAAAAGGTAAAAGTGTATGAGACTGTAGACTCACCTTGAGTGCACTTGAATAAATCACAAGTAACGAGTAGTCGGATTACTATTAGTTACATATGTCTATTTCAATAGAGTGACTCACAGTACAGTTGTCCTATTGCTCAGACCGATGCACTGGTGAGGGAAAAGTCAACAGGAGTCGAATAGTTCATGCAAGTCAACAAAAGTCAAACTTGGTCAAGTTGATCAACCTACGTTGACTACATCAGTAGGTCATGTCAATGATGTCACAAAGTCAAACCAAGGTCAACTCATAAGTTTCGTACATTCGTTTGGTAATTTAACGTTTACTAGTTTGGTTACCGTACGTGTTCACAAAGGTCATGCAATCGGACAAGCATTGTTCACAAATGACACATCAAGAAATTATGAAAAGCTTCAGATCACAAGTACATGTAATAAGATTTCTAAAAATACCAATCACGCTATCATATGATTCCTAGAACTCACGTAGCATGCAAATCTTTCTACTTCAGTTTCTGTTCGCACATTAGTTTTATAAAAATTCTCATTTAATCTAGAAACATGAAAATCACAAAGAGCCAATTGGAGATATTAACAAATACCTAAAATTATCAGTGGTTAAAAATGATAAGCAAACCATGTAACTAATTTGTACATTTTTACCAAACAAGTCGGACTTTCGGATTTAGACAGAATCCAGACCTATGGTTTTAGTATGCATAAAGCACATAGTAATTAGATTTTTCAGAGATAGATATACAAATGAGATATTCTACATAATATACATTTAACAACATATCAGAAGGGAAATCTCTAAAACAATAACTACTTCATGCTAGAGCATTATATGTACAAACGAGACAGATTCGACTCAGTTTAAGTAACCATTTGCGGGTTCAATTATCCGAACATCTAGAGACAATTGGTACATGAGGTCTACATGAAAGATTAAGTAATAATTCAAAAAAGGAAAGGCTTATTTTCCAGAACTCACGTTAAGTAGTCCTTTAACTCAAGATAAAATCGATGTTTAGCAAGTTTTACCGTAAATGGTTAATCATTCATAAAATGAGTTTTACAAATCCAATCGACATGATATCCTTGTCCATTTTGAGTGTTTTTCAATTATATATCGAATAGATAGCAGTTCATAAATTAATTCCAAACACACAAATCACAGTTTTTAGATTAAAGCATTATTACACGTCAAAAATTCAAACAAGCATAACTAGAGCTATACATAACGAAATCAAGAGATTCTTGCGAGCAAAGTTATTAATTTTTTGATAGCTTTTCATCTAGACACTTTATATTTACATAAAATATATTCATATTATCAGTAGCATAGCAAACAAATTCGTGATTTAACCCTAACATGCAAACCGAGCATTATAACGACTAGTAACGCATGTAATCGTAATCAATTGAGCAATAAGACATCTAAAATATGAAATCAGCAATAAAATTCAAATTTATTAAACTAGGGTTATGCAATTATACCTCAAAAACGAAATTAATTAGCACTAGCGCGTAGAGGACGATCAACGGAAGCACTTTGATGTTGATGATTCATGCAAACAACAAGTTTTTGATGATGTTTTGGGATTTATGGTCGATGAGCAAGAGGGAGGACAGGGAGAGAACTGATCGATTGTTTTTAGGGTTATGGATGTCCAGTGTTTTTAAATTCTAATTATATCTAGTCTTTAGGGCCTAATTACAAACCCACTAGTGACCATTTAGCCCAAAACACAAAAGTAAGGGGGAAGGGGGTGGGGGTAGGCTGATGGCCCATTGGGGATGGGTCGTTGGGCTCGTCTGGTCAATTACTCGCATTCAGGTGATTCGTTTCGAGTGCTGTTAACCATACCGAGTTCCCTAAACGTTAACCAGTCGTTAAAACGCAATCCATCAAGTTTAATTTATTAAATAGATAATAACTTAAATAAGTTTTTATTAAATTGAATAATTATTAAAAATAATTATTTTATCAAAAATCAAGCGTTTCGCAGTCCCGTGAGACCTTTGTTGCAGTTTTTAAAACCGTATCGTTTTCTCAGTATTTTAAACCATGAAATAAGTTTTCCGATTAATATATTCATATATTAATTATAATAGTTCTACAAGAAATAAATACGCATTTAATTCAATTAAATACACAGAACGCAAGTAAGTACCGTTAAATAACTTAACGGACAGTTAGCAAAGCTTAACAGAAAAACATGGTTGTTACAAAAAGAGACAATAGTGCAATTAAAATTGAGCAACCCATGGTCATGAATGGAAAGTTAACAAGAGCTGGGAAAAGTAAAACTTGTAAAAAGTGTGGTGTGATGGGACATAATTCAAGGGGTTGTGGAAAAGCAGGTGGAAGTAAAGGAAAAGCAGGTGAAAGTGAAGGAAAAATAGGTGCAAGTACAAGTCAAGGTGTTGGAAGTCAAGTAATTGATTAAGTTTATTGAAACCTTTAAGAATTTTCTTTTGTTTTATCATTTTTAATTGTTTAAGTCTTTTTAAAGTACACGATGAATTGAATTTATTTGATGATTTGCAATGTTTAAGTTTTTTTTGTGAATTGCAATGCAATTTTTAAGTCTGTTGGTCAATTGCAATACTTGAGTCTGCAGGTCAATGTTGATCAACTGTAATATGCAGGTTAATGTTGGTCAACTCTAATATGCAGGTTATATGTGCAGGTCAATGTTGGTCAAATGTAACAAAGTGTATCATTTAAATGCAAAATGCAGGTCAATGTGTAGGTCAACTGTAAAATGCAGGTCAATGTTGGTGAATTGGTCACAAAGTGTATCATTTAAATCAAAGTGTACCAAAAGAGACATCTAGGTTATAATGGGTTTTTAGTCTGCAAAATATGGTCACAAACTGATATGGTCATTGTTTTAAGTCTTAAAGTTGCACCAATTGTCACAAACTGATATAGCCACTGTTTTTAGTCTCAAAGTCACAAACTGATATGGTCAATGTGGTTTCATTGAATTGGTCATAAAGTTCACCCATTAGTGCATTTTCAACTTAGATGGTACAAAACAGTCTGCAATTGCACATACACAATTTTTGAGTGACTTTGCAAACACAAACACACACAAAACAGTCAATGTTTTTATTATACACAATAACAAGTTATAATTTGAGTCACTTTGCAAACACTAACATACACAAAACAGTCTGCAATTGCACATACACAATACATAAACAAATCGTTAACAAAGCAAACTTTTTTTCTTAATTGAAAATCAATATTATAATCTTGGGTTGCATCAATGATCAAACTATCACATCACAATTGAACTACAATTTAATTAAAAAATCAATAACAAATGAAACAAAACCAACTAAACACTACAAAATTCTTCCATCGAGACAATTGAGAATCTTTATCTTGTAAAATTTCTTCAATTGGAGGATCGGCCCATCCAATGAAACCACAACTCTTACCAACCTGTATAGTATAAATAAACATCTAAATTATGTCCAAATTAATAATTCGAAAAGAAATTTAATTAAGAAACTTACTGTACATGCACAACAATAAAATCGACGACCAAGATTCTTTGATGTCGACCAAATGAGAATAAAGGATGATCTACCACAAGCACAACACATAGCCATTGATTAGGGTTTGGAAGCTTGATTTGGGAATTCTTGGCTCTGGAACGAAAATGTATGAAAATTAGGGTTCTATGTTAACCCTAATCTGATTCAGTTATATGAAAGAGGTTTTTAAAATCACGTGACCAGCACATGATATACTACTAACGTCCAAACTAACAGACGTTACAACAACGACGATTTTGGACTATTTTTGGCAATTAGGGACGATGTTAACAAATTTCATAACACATGGACGTTCTGGGATATAAAGTATAAACAAAGGGACCTTTTAAGCAATTTTGTCTAAGAATTATTATAACCATGAAATGTTTTTGTTAGAAGCTAAGTTAACGAAGGGACACAACATATGGACGTCCCAATAATCATGGTGAAAGGGTTAACCATACGTGAATCGAATGTCACTCATGTACAATGAGGATTATCACATTATAGCGTTTGAGAAAAAGCTCTCGGCTTTTTGATATTTTACTCTTTACTTTAAAAGTTCTACCGACTCTATCAAACACCCAAATATATATAAAAAGCTAACAGCTATCAACTACAAACTACCTACTGCCAGCTAACAGCTACAAGCTAGTTACTAACAGCTAACGGCTAACAACTACCAGCTATAGACTATGTTTGGCGACGAGCTTATTGGAACTTTTAGCTTTTATGCAAAAGCTCATATATAATTAAAAAAAACTTCGTTCGGTTAGAGAAGCTTAAAACTTTTAGGCAGGGGGAAAAAGCTAAAAACTACTAGAAGTAGTGTTTAGCTTTTAGCTTTTTGTCATTTTATTATTTATTTTTAAGATTTAGCTACTCTGACAAACACTAGTATATATTTAAAAAGTTAAAAGCTACCAGCTATCAGCAAAAAGTTACCAGGTAAAAGCTAAAAGCTACCAACTACAAGCTAAAAGCTACCAACTATAAGCTAAAAGCTATTAGCTAGTTTTGTCAAACAAATCCACAAGCTACCTACTATCAGCTCACAGCTACAAGCTTCCATCTATCAGCTACAAGCTCCTAGCTATCAACTAGTTTTGCCAAACATAATCTATATTTTTTGGGTGAAACTTATCTATTAGCACCATTAATTAGTTTTTGTATTACATCATGTTTTATTTTTAGACGGCAAATGGTATTAGATTGTTTGTTGACAAGTCTAAGACCATGGCTAATGGTGCGTGCTGCACCCGAAATTGAACCAGCGCGCCTGCAACACGGTCCTAATGCAGCGTGCTGGTGGGTATGATGGTGTGGCATGCTGGGACCAGGCACGCGAGAAGTTGCAGCGTGTTGGGTCGAAGGTGGGTACGTGGAAGCTTTTGAATGGTGGTGGAGAAAGTGCACGTTTGTGTATGCAACGAATATAAAATTTATTTTGCTGCTATATATACACATACAAATACATATGCATTCTGCAAATCACAAAGGCATAAAAAACACACTCATAACATGCATTCTTCTATATCAATGGCAAAGATGACGGCTAATTTCGACGTTCATTTCGGAGGTGGCTTAACGACCAACAATAAGGAATACGTTGTTGGAACGAAAATGCTATTTAACGACTTCTACATTAACGAATTTGATTTTTCAGAGATGGAAAAATTAATCAGAAAGAAATAAATGTCCCATTTTCGACTATCTTCCATCTAGATGAAGAGAATGCGAAAATCTTTGGATAATAACATTTGGAAGAAGTTTAAGAAACACGCCTGGGAACCCCGTAATTGAATTCAGTTATATATTATGGATTTAAGCATGTGAACAGTTAATCCGCCTCCTCCCGATTTTAGAAATAGTCCCTAATCGGGAGCGTCGCTTGAATGAGACTTTTAGAATGTTTTTAGAATTTAATAAGTTGATTTTATATTTTTATTTGTGTTTTTAGGATTTTTAATAAATAATGTAATCGTATTATTAATTTTAATTTTACTGTGTTTTTTACAATAAATTTGTTATTTGTTATTATCATAATTACAAAAGTATTAATATAACTAATAAATAAAATAAAAACTAAATTTAAGAAAAATGAAAAAGAAATAAAAAATATCCCACCCTTACCCAACACATCATTCAGCACGCTACCCATTATTTACTAGTTTACCAGCATGCCTATCAAGCACCCCACTCCTACCCAGCAACACGCCAACACGCACATCATTGTTAAAGATGGCCTAACTACTCACAAAGACAACCTTGGTCCTCCCACTAGTACCTGGCTAGTTCTCTCAATTGTTTTCACTTTTGGCCAATTTGATTTGTTGAAGAGATAAACCGGTGACACTTTCCATGTAATGTTGCACTATAATAAATAATTAATTTATTTATTTTATGCTTGTATTATTTTTAACGCTTTAACATGTGACAAAGGTTTTAAAGCCTAAAAGTATTGAAAAGAAATAAAATTATAACACTTAAAAGCATCAATAATTTATTAACACTTAAAAACGTTAAAAAAACAATAATTTAAATTAAAATAGTTGCTTAGTTAAAAAAAATTTAAACGTCATAAACTAAAAAAGAAAAAAAGTACATAATTAAATGTGAGCACGTGTTAAGAGTTTGTGATGTCATATTTTTTCACGCTTCAAACTTAAATGACACATTTTTAAGCATGGAAAAATTATTTACAAAGTGTTATAAACTAACGATGTACAAACTTAGTTGTATAGTTGTTATAATTTGACTCGGTATAAGCTAGTGATTGATTAGATCATTTGCACTTTTTAACTTGACTGTTAGACTCCACATCACTTGTAATCGTTATGTTTTTGAACCGGTTTAATTTAATTTAAATGTTTTTTTTTTTTTTTTTTTGAAAAAAATACTAATAAATCATGTTAGCATTTAAATTTTTTTATTGACCTTTTTGTTTTTGTGTAAAATCATATAAGTGTAACAATTCACATGTAATGTGTGTTTACCATTCACATGGTTTTTGTCTTTTAAACACATTTACCATCATAATTGCTACATATATAGAAAAGTAGAATGGTTGTCTTCTCTTGTTAAAAGGTTCACTTATTTAAATTATATATATATATATATATATATATATATATATATATATATATATATATATATATATATATATATATATATATATATATATATATATATATATATATATATATATATTATATCGAAGAAACAACAAATTTGTTAATACTGACAAACATAAAATAAATTTTATCAAAGAAACAATAATTAATTTTACACCATTAACTTTATTCATATAACGTCAAATATATTTCGCGTTTAGCTATGTAATTATCGACTTTTAAAAATTTAACGCAAAATCAACGTGTATGAAAACTACCCCAAATATTTAGCGTTTTTTAAAAAACGTCCGTTTTGATATAGTTAGTGACATTGTGTTCCTAAAGTTATATCGAGTTTACGATGGTGTCAAAAAAATTTAACTAGTTGCGAGCGAGAAGATATAACCCGTTTAATATTTTGGGTGGAGTTTATTTAAGATTTTTTATGAAAATGGTTATTTGACACTTTACCCCCTGGTTGGGGGGGTCGATTTGAATATTTGAAAAAAGTGTGGGGGTCTTTGTTGGTGTAGTGAAATTTAATTAGAATAAAAAAAGGTAAAATGACGAAAATTCCCCTAATTACTATTCACTATTTTTGTCTATTAGATAGTATAGTAATTCCACGTTTAGTAAACATACTATATACTAGCTAGTATAAACAACAAGGATTTGACGTAGTGATAATAACTTGTCTTCTCATATGATAGGTCAGGGGTTCGACTCTCACTCGCTGCTAACTTTCTCTTGTTGTTACCCACCCATTTCATGGACTCGAAGGTTGCGGACGTCTTGCGTTCGGGCCTCACCTCAGGAGGTTTTACCACACGCGATGGCCGTATGAATTCG
This sequence comes from Rutidosis leptorrhynchoides, assembly GCF_046630445.1. Lineage (NCBI taxonomy): Eukaryota > Viridiplantae > Streptophyta > Magnoliopsida > Asterales > Asteraceae > Rutidosis > Rutidosis leptorrhynchoides. The sequence goes on from NC_092335.1 coordinate 212,067,318, forward strand.
TTGTCAATATTTTCTCCTGAGGGGCAGTATGATTGTAATTATCTGTTCCAAGAAAATGATTAGATGAGTGAGTGTCGATATCGCATTCGATTCCCCGTCAATGACTCTAACCGCTGTTAAAAAAACATACTACCTAGTATAGTTTTTATATGTTCTATAAAAAATGTTGGAATTTTTTTATCAATCAACTTTAACCCTTAAAATTGGCCAATAAGGCCACTCCTATCGTAACTAAACTATTCATCCTCTTAACCTTCCACATCAGCGTCACATCAACACAAATATTCTATAACTAACTCATAACTAAACACTCCCTATAATGGCTAAAACAATACTCCTCTTAATATACAACGTACAAGCAATAAAGCATTAAGTCCAATAATAAAAAAACCACTGGGACCCACAATTCCTATAACTCTTCCGTTAAATCTATGGTGAAAGCGGGTAACTAATTGGTGCCTATGATTAGTTACGGGTGGCTACGGATAAAGTGTGATTAACGAACGGGTAATGAACCATAGGGTGTGGTATAATGACAAGTCTTGAAGCATATAAAGCATGAAAATTACTATACAAAACACTAAAAATGGAAACATAAATTCAAGAATTGGGGAGAACATGGGTACCAATGGGGGACAATTGTAGAACCCACCTCACCGCCCATGCGCACGCAAACTTATCCCCCTCTCTTTCTTCATGACCTAACCCTAACCCAAAACCAACACTTAGCCAAAACAAAACATCTCAATATCTCTCTCTAACCTTCACCAACAGCAACCAAATTCTCCATATATTTCTTCCAAATAAAAGTAGACACAAAGAAGTTACAAATATGGAAAGATTCAGCTCAGAATTTGGTTAAGTTTTCTGGTAAAGATTAGCGATAGAACTTAAAACAAAATTTAACCAACAAAACATCAGCAAAACCAGCCAAGATTTAGGCGTGTTTCTGGGCGTTTAATCAAGAATTCAAGATGGATCAAGTAACTGCTCATAATCGTCATCTACCTCCACCTTTTCATACTAGAGATCATCATCTTCAACTTCACCATCATCAGCCGTTTCAGCAGCACCATACTCACCAGCACCATCAGCAACAACAACAACAACAACAACCGAATTATGAGGAGGATGAGCAAAGTGGAGGAAGTAGTAGCCTTAATCATGGCCAAAAGCGAGAGCGTGAAGATAATCATAACAATAATAATGATGGTAATAATCGAGAATTAGCGTCGGTTATAACTGGTGGTGATGGTGATCAAAGTAGTGGTGGTGGGTCTAGACGGCCTCGTGGCCGTCCAGCTGGGTCAAAGAATAAGCCAAAGCCACCAATTATTATCACACGGGATAGCGCTAATGCTCTCAGGTCCCATGTGATGGAGGTGGCTAATGGGTGTGATATTCAAGAAAGTGTATCGAATTTCGCAACAAGGAGACAAAGAGGGGTGTGTATTTTAAGCGGTAGTGGCACGGTCACCAATGTTACATTAAAACAACCATCAGCACCAGGAGGGGTTGTGACATTACATGGACGATTTGAGATCTTATCTTTATCTGGTTCTTTTCTTCCTCCCCCAGCTCCACCTGCAGCTTCAAGTTTGACCATTTACCTTGCGGGTGGTCAAGGGCAGGTGGTTGGAGGAGGAGTTGTGGGGCCTTTGTTAGCATCAGGGCCCGTGGTAATCATGGCAGCATCTTTTGGGAATGCTGCTTACGAGAGACTTCCTCTCGAAGAAGAAGAAAATACTCTCGGTTCAGGAAACGGCGTTTTAGGATCACCGAATGGAGTTGGTAGCCAACAACAACAACTATTGAATGATGCAAATTCGTCTTTATTTCATGGAATGCCTCCTAATATGCTAAATTCTGGTCAATTGCCAACGGACGTTTACTGGGGTGCAAATCGTCCCCCTTTTTAAAAGGAAGGAGTATGAATGATCTTTCGTCTGATCCTATTTTCACTTGAGTTGATCTCCTTTAATTTGCTATTTTCTCTTCTTTTCTGATTTCTTATAATTTAGTGTTTGTGATGTTAATTACTTAATAGCATGTTTGATTAAAGAATTAAGGGTGTAAAAAGTTCGAAATATCCTCTTTTCTGGTCTTGCATTTGTTAGAATTATGCCTTTATTAATAATAATTATGAAGTGCAAGTGTGACAGGTATTTTAGTGTCTTGTTAATTAGTTAGAACTTCTTTCAAAATAATACTCCGAATATAACATCTTAATCTTATAATTAACTAACCTGAAGAATCGCCAATTATAAACAACTGACAAAAAAGCTTCAAATTTTGGTATTACATTGTTTATAGTTGTTCATGATTTCATATTCTTGAGTTTGGAGCTTAGAGTCAATATTGATGGACAATCATGAATGAATATATAACTAATAATGGTGAAAAACGGCCATCTAGTTTAGGCGTTTTTATGTGTATATTTAATAGGTCTCCTTTTCCAAAACATATGTTTCGGCAGGGATATGTAAGCCCTGTGTTAATTATGTCAACTCATCCAACGGTCTCCCGTAGCCCACTGGAGCCTAGCGAAACACCATCACCATAAACCCCTACAGCTTGCCAGAACTCGGATTCGAGCCTGCATGGTTTTCCTTTTCTATCTTTGCAAGCGTGGGCCTAGGATCATATGGGCCAGGTACCACTGAAGCAATGCTTCGTTGGTTAATAGGTCTCCTTTTGTTGAAACATCATCCATAAAAACCTCAAAAACTTGTAACTTTTATATATCAACCTTAAAAAGTACAGTAATGTATACGGAGTACACTTTCTATTTATTTTCAGCATTCACGAAATTAAAGAATACCTGTGTTCATCTGAAATTCAAACTTTTTGTACTTATAAATTTATATAACTTTTTGTACTTAATTCAAACTTTTTATATTTATTTTCAGCATTCATGAAATTAAAGAATACTTGTTTTCATCTGAAATTCAAACTTTTTGTACTTATAAATTTATATAACTTTTTGTACTTAATTCAAACTTTTTATATTTATTTTCAGCATTCATGAAATTAAAGAATACTTGTGTTCATCTGAAATTCAAACTTTTAGTACTTCAAAATTTTGAAAGAGCCCAAAATATTTGAATTGCCCGTATATTATTTTTTTAGATGGTGTGCAAGAGTCAAGAGTGACTAATCGCTAAAAAGAGTTTCCACAATTTTGCTTTCAAAAATGTTAAAGTATCGATTTATTTAGAAAATAGTTTAACTATAATAAGGTGACAACAATTTGAAAAAAAACACTTTGATGTAGTTTTTTTTTTTTAATAAGTTCTTGTTTGTTAATTACTTTCAGTAATATTAGATTTTTTCTGTATTGAAAAATTTAATTTCTGTAAGAGCCTGTTTTTAATTTCGAATAAGGCCTTCAAAATTAATAAAACAGCCATATATGCTATCAACTAACTTTAAGAAAAATTGAAGTGAACGAGGTTGAAATTATTGACTATATAAACATAAAATTCTACTTAAAGTACCTATGTAGTGGTTGATGTGTCTTTTATATCTTCATCATACTGAAGATTTTATAACATTAATTTACTAATTTTATCAGTCTGTGCGTTGCACGACATTTGTATAAATTAATAGTCGATAACCTTAACATTGATATTTATCAAATGTATAATACAATCACAATAAAAAATCCTTTATTACCGATAAGATTTGTATCGAAAACATTAGTATTGAATGCACTAACGCATAGATTTTGAGTCCGTCCGTTGAAATCATTTAACTTCAATTGACATATAATCGATAAAACACCAGACATGAGCTTTAAAAACTGTTTTAAAAACGATCGTTAAGAATAATATTTTATGTACATATCTAATTGTTTATATTTTTAGTACAAACTTATTCCGTTATGTCAAAATCTTAAACGAAGCAGAGCAGACATACATTTAAATATTTATAAGGATTATCAAATAACCACTTTAACTTCAGTTGACAAAAATGAGCCTGTGCGTTTATATAATATTCTACAAATAATACATTAGCGTAATTATTTAAAATTTATGCATGAACTGTAAATTAATTTAAAATTATATAATCATTCATAAATAATATTATAATGTTAATAAACAAGAGTAATATTCAAATGAGACCAATTTTTAAGTTGAGATTCAAGGGACCAATCAGATTGCGACACGTGGCGCGATAATCACATGTGATTAGAAAAAAAAATCAAATTTTTTTTTTCGAAAAAATAAAAAATTTCAAAAAAAAAAAAATTTCAAAATATTTTTTTTTCAATTTTTTTTTTTCCAATGACATGTGATTAAATTTGACATACAGTAAATCACATGTGATTGGGCATGCAATCACATGTGATTGTAAAACCCAATCACATGTGATTATTGCATGTCAAATCCAATCACATGTGATTGAAAAATAAAATTCAGTAAAATGACGAATTTCACTAAATTTGTGCTAAAAACTTCAAACACCAAGTTTTGGATCAAAACTTGATCAAATCACCGAATTAAAGTCTAAAATTTTGAAGATATGATCACGAAACGCTAACAAACTTGATCAAATCACCGAATTAAAGTATGTTTCCGGTTGAATTTTTTTTTTTTAAAATTGTAATTTTTTTAATCACATGTGATTGTATTTGATATGCAGAATCACATGTGATTGAGTTCCACAATCACATGTGATTGGGTTTTTCAATCACATGTGATTGGATTTGACATGCTAAATTTAAAAAAAAAAATTCATACAAAAAATTTCGAAAAAAATTATTTAAAAATTTTTTAAAAATTTTTTTTTTTAATTTTTTTTCCCAATCACATGTGATTGGCGCGCCACATGTCGCGCTCTGATTGGTCCATTGAATTTTTAGCAAATTTTTTGTTTCACGGGAATATAACTCTAATAAACAAATATCGTTTATTATAAATAATAAACATACATTGTAAATGATTTTCAATATATGACCATTTATATATTTAAGATATTAGTAATATCTATATTAAATTAATATATCGTTTAAAATAATATTAACTATGACCATTTAAAATAATTTTATAATAAAAATAATATATTATTATTAAAATTATAAAATGTATCGTTATTAATATTACTATAATATTATATATTATATGGTAAATATAATATATATTTTGAGTAATATATCTGTATATTTAATTAAATTAGGAAAAATAAATGGAAATAACTGATAGATTAACACGTGCCAGGAATAAAAGATGAGTTGAAAGGTGGCGGAAATCAATGAGGAGTTGACACGTAGGATTATTGGCACGCGCTTTATATAATGTATAGATACTGTAAAATTTTCGTAAGTTGGCCAGTGTAAATAAGTGATTGTTTTATTCGGAGAAAAATTATCTAGTTGGTCATTGTATTTGTAGAATAAAATTGTGTTTAATTTTTCACATATTTTATTTATATGTGTAGTCGTTTATTTTGTAAGTTTGATTTTGATTACTCCTTTATATATATATCCTAATTTTATGAGTCCATGCGTTGCATGGAAGTTGTATAAATTACTTTTTGAAAAAATTACTATTGATATTGATCAAATGTATAATACAATTACTATGAAAAAGCCTTTATTATTGATAACATTAGAATTCGTGATACGTTTATGAGCTCGTTAAAATTCGTGCTGCAAAGGTCAAAAAAATTGATATACTTAAATTTATGTAAATATCTTATTTTATATTTAATATAGATAGATATCTGATTATATTTTTAAATTAAGTTATAGACTTAAATTTTATTTAAATTAAGTTATATACTTAAATTTTATTTAAATTAATAAGTCTATGAGTTTATTCGTTTGGATGAACTTCATAAGGGAAATTTTTTACGTTTGTATTTTATAAGTCAGCTACAACCTATAAAGGAGATAATATACGATTAAAATTATAAAAATAATAATAATAATTTTCATTTTTAATTTGTTGTTTTTCTCAAAAATAAAATGAAATAAAAGTAATGAACTCAACTTTTTCAAAATAAATCAATATTCTATTTATTATATGCTTCCAAAAATAATAAATTTTATTAATGATATACTCCATATAATATCTCTTTATGTTCAATACAGCTAGTCACTATTAACGTATCATCAAATCATAATCATAATAAATTTAACATTACACATCTATCTAATTATATTATCTTTTAGAAGGAAAAACTAACAAAAATTGTTAAAGTGACAAATGACAGAATTAATCAGAAGGTGACACCTATGATTATTGTCACGCGCTTAATATAATGTACTAGTCCAATGATCCGTGATTTCACGGGTTAATTGTGAAATGTCCCGTTCTTATTGATTAAAAACGTTCCATATTAATTGATTTCGTTGCGAGGTTTTGACCTCTATATGAGACGTTTTTCAAAGACTGCATTCATTTTTAAAACAAACCATAACCTTTATTTTATAAATAAAGGTTTAAAAAGCTTTACGTAGATTATCAAATAATGATAATCTAAAATATCATGTTTACACACGACCATTACATAATGGTTTACAATACAAATATGTAACATTGAAATCAGTTTCTTGAATGCAGTTTTTACACAATATCATACAAACATGGACTCCAAATCTTGTCCTTATTTTAGTATGCAACAGCGGAAGCTCTTAGTATTCACCTGAGAATAAACATGCTTTAAACGTCAACAAAAATGTTGGTGAGTTATAGGTTTAACCTATATATATCAAATCGTAACAATAGACCACAAGATTTCATATTTCAATACACATCCCATACATAGAGATAAAAATCATTCATATGGTGAACACCTGGTAACCGACATTAACAAGATGCATATATATAAGAATATCCCCATCATTCCGGGACACCCTTCGGATATGATATAAATTTCGAAGTACTAAAGCATCCGGTACTTTGGATGGGGTTTGTTAGGCCCAATAGATCTATCTTTAGGATTCGCGTCAATTAGGGTGTCTGTTCCCTAATTCTTAGATTACCAGACTTAATAAAAAGGGGCATATTCGATTTCGATAATTCAACCATAGAATGTAGTTTCACGTATTTGTGTCTATTTTGTAAATCATTTATAAAACCTGCATGTATTCTCATCCCAAAAATATTAGATTTTAAAAGTGGGACTATAACTCACTTTCACAGATTTTTACTTCGTCGGGAAGTAAGACTTGGCCACTGGTTGATTCACGAACCTATAACAATATATACATATATATCAAAGTATGTTTAAAATATATTTACAACACTTTTAATATATTTTGATGTTTTAAGTTTATTAAGTCAGCTGTCCTCGTTAGTAACCTACAACTAGTTGTCCACAGTTAGATGTACAGAAATAAATCGATAAATATTATCTTGAATCAATCCACGACCCAGTGTATACGTATCTCAGTATTGATCACAACTCAAACTATATATATTTTGGAATCAACCTCAACCCTGTATAGCTAACTCCAACATTCAAATATAGAGTGTCTATGGTTGTTCCGAAATATATATAGATGTGTCGACATGATAGGTCGAAACATTGTATATGTGTCTATGGTATCTCAAGATTACATAATATACAATACAAGTTGATTAAGTTATGGTTGGAATAGATTTGTTACCAATTTTCACGTAGCTAAAATGAGAAAAATTATCCAATCTTGTTTTACCCATAACTTCTTCATTTTATATCCGTTTTGAGTGAATCAAATTGCTATGGTTTCATATTGAACTCTATTTTATGAATCTAAACAGAAAAGTATAGGTTTATAGTCGGAAAAATAAGTTACAATTCGTTTTTGTAAAGGTAGTCATTTCAGTCGAAAGAACGACGTCTAGATGACCATTTTAGAAAACATACTTCCACTTTGAGTTTAACCATAATTTTTGGATATAGTTTCATGTTCATAATAAAAATCATTTTCTCAGAATAACAACTTTTAAATCAAAGTTTATCATAGTTTTTAATTAACTAACCCAAAACAGCCCGCGGTGTTAGTACGACGGCGTAAATCCGGTTTTACGGTGTTTTTCGTGTTTCCAGGTTTTAAATCATTAAGTTAGCATATCATATAGATATAGAACATGTGTGTGGTTAATTTTAAAAGTCAAGTTAGAAGGATTAACTTTTGTTTGCGAACAAGTTTAGAATTAACTAAACTATGTTCTAGTGATTACGAGTTTAAACCTTCGAATAAGATAGTTTTATATATATGAATCAAATGATGTTATGAACATCATTACTACCTCAAGTTTAGTAGGTAAACCTACTGGAAGTGACAAGAAATGATCTAGCTTCAAAGGATCTTGGATGGCTTGAAAGTTCTTGAAGTAGGATCATGACACAAAAACAAGTTCAAGTAAGATTTTTACTCGAATTAAGATAGTTTATAGTTATAGAAATTGAATCAAAGTTTGAATATGAATATTACCTTGAATAAGAAAGATAACCTACTGTATATAACAAAGGTTTCTTGATCTTAGATGATTACTTGGAATGGATTAGAAAGCTTGGAAGTAAATTAGTAAACTTGAAGGGATTTTTGAAGTGTTCTTGAAGTGTTCTTCCTATGATGATTATAGCTTGATTCTTGAAGTGATTTTTGATGAAGATGATGATTAACTACTGGAAAAATACGTTCATAATAGTGTGTGTGTGTTGAGAGAGAATTAGAAAGAGAATTGGAAGTGAAATGGAGTGAATGATGAGTGGTAATTGGTGAGTGGTGAGTGGGGTTAAAAGGAGTTCTAGTTAGTTGACTAGCTCATGGTAGAAGTTAAAATTGATTAGTCATACATGACATAATCAATAGTGGAATCCCATGCTAGTTCCTATTGGTATATACTCATAGTAAGTACGTTTTGAAGCTGTGTATAATACGGGTAAGAATACGACTAGAATTCTTGATGAAAGAAAAGAATGGAAAAGTAACTGTAACCATTTTCGTTTAGTATGAGTATTTTGATATATGTCTTGAAGTATTCCAAAAGTATTTTAATACATCTAAATACACTACTTGTATATACATTTTAACTGAGTCGTTAAGTCATCGTTAGTCGTTACATGTAAGTGTTGTTTTGAAACCTTTAAGTTAACGATCTCAATTAATGTTGTTAACCCATTGTTTATTATATCTAATGAGATGTTAAATTATTATATTATCATGATATTATGATATATTAATATATCTTAATATGATATATATACATTTAAATGTCGTTACAACGATAATCGTTACATATATGTCTCGTTTCGAAATCCTTAAGTTAGTAGTCTTGTTTATATGTATATAACTCATTGTTAATATACTTATGGAGATACTTACTTATCATAATCTCATGTTAACCATATGTATATCCATATATATATCGTCATGTCGTTTTTACAAGTTTTAACGTTCGTGAATCGCCGGTCAACTTGGGTGGTCAATTGTCTATATGAAACATATTTCAATTAATCAAGTCTTAACAAGTTTGATTGCTTAACATTTTGGAAACATTTAATCATGTAAATATCAATCTCAATTAATATATATAAACATGGAAAAGTTCGGGTCACTACAGTACCTACCCGTTAAATAAATTTCGTCCCGAAATTTTAAGCTGTTGAAGGTGTTGACGAATCTTCTGGAAATAGATGCGGGTATTTCTTCTTCATCTGATCTTCACGCTCCCAGGTGAACTCGGGTCCTCTACGAGCATTCCATCGAACCTTAACAATTGGTATCTTGTTTTGCTTAAGTCTTTTAACCTCACGATCCATTATTTCGACGGGTTCTTCGATGAATTGGAGTTTTTCGTTGATTTGGATTTCATCTAACGGAATAGTGAGATCTTCTTTAGCAAAACATTTCTTAAAATTAGAGACGTGGAAAGTGTTATGTACAGCCGCGAGTTGTTGAGGTAACTCAAGTCGGTAAGCTACTGGTCCGACACGATCAATAATCTTGAATGGTCCAATATACCTTGGATTTAATTTCCCTCGTTTACCAAATCGAACAACGCCTTTCCAAGGTGCAACTTTAAGCATGACCATCTCTCTAATTTCAAATTCTATATCTTTTCTTTTAATGTCAGCGTAGCTCTTTTGTCGACTTTGGGCGGTTTTCAACCGTTGTTGAATTTGGATGATCTTCTCGGTAGTTTCTTGTATAATCTCCGGACTCGTAATCTGTCTATCCCCCACTTCACTCCAACAAATCAGAGACCTGCACTTTCTACCATAAAGTGCTTCAAACGGTGCCATCTCAATGCTTGAATGGTAGCTGTTGTTGTAGGAAAATTCTGCTAATGGTAGATGTCGATCCCAACTGTTTCCGAAATCAATAACACATGCTCGTAGCATGTCTTCAAGCGTTTGTATCGTCCTTTCTCTCTGCCATCAGTTTGTGGATGATAGGCAGTACTCATGTCTAGACGAGTTCCTAATGCTTGCTGTAATGTCTGCCAGAATCTTGAAATAAATCTGCCTTCCCTATCAGAGATAATAGAGATTGGTATTCCATGTCTGGAGACGACTTCCTTCAAATACAGTCGTGCTAACTTCTCCATCTTGTCATATTCTCTTATTGGCAGGAAATGTGCTGATTTGGTGAGACGATCAACTATTACCCAAATAGTATCAAAACCACTTGCAGTCCTTGGCAATTTAGTGATGAAATCCATGGTAATGTTTTCCCATTTCCATTCCAGGATTTCGGGTTGTTGAAGTAGACCTGATGGTTTCTGATGCTCAGCTTTGACCTTAGAACACGTCAAACATTCTCCTACGTATTTAGCAACATCGGCTTTCATACCCGACCACCAAAAATATTTCCTGAGATCCTTGTACATCTTCCCCGTTCCAGGATGTATTGATTATCTGGTTTTATGAGCTTCTCTAAGTACCATTTCTCTCATATCTCCAAATTTTGGTACCCAAATCCTTTCAGCCCTATACCGGGTTCCGTCTTCCCGAATATTAAGATGTTTCTCCGATCCTTTGGGTATTTCATCCTTTAAATTTCCCTCTTTTAAAACTCCTTGTTGTGCCTCCTTTATTTGAGTAGTAAGGTTATTATGAATCATTATATTCATAGATTTTACTCGAATGGGTTCTCTGTCCTTCCTGCTCAAGGCATCGGCTACCACATTTGCCTTCCCCGGGTGGTAACAAATCTCAAAGTCATAATCATTCAATAATTCAATCCACCTACGCTGCCTCATATTCAGTTGTTTCTGATTAAATATGTGTTGAAGACTTTTGTGGTCGGTATATATAATACTTTTGACCCCATATAAGTAGTGCCTCCAAGTCTTTAATGCAAAAACAACCGCGCCTAATTCCAAATCATGCGTCGTATAATTTTGTTCGTGAATCTTCAATTGTCTAGACGCATAAGCAATCACCTTCGTTCATTGCATTAATACACAACCGAGACCTTGCTTTGATGCGTCACAATAAATCACAAAATCATCATTCCCTTCAGGCAATGACAATATAGGTGCCGTAGTTAGCTTTTTCTTCAATAACTGAAACGCTTTCTCTTGTTCATCATTCCATTCAAATTTCTTCCCTTTATGCGTTAATGCAGTCAAGGGTTTTGCTATTCTGGAAAAGTCTTGGATGAACCTTCTGTAGTAACCAGCTAGTCCTAAAAACTGGCGTATGTGTTTCGGAGTTTCCGGGGTTTCCCACTTTTCAACAGTTTCTATCTTTGCCGGATCCACCTTAATACCTTCTTTGTTCACTATGTGACCGAGGAATTGAACTTCTTCCAACCAAAATGCACACTTTGAAAACTTAGCTTACAATTCTTCCTTCCTCAATACTTCTAACACCTTTCTCAAATGTTCACCGTGTTCTTGGTCATTCTTTGAGTAAATAAGTATGTCATCAATGAAAACAATGACAAACTTGTCAAGGTATGGTCCACACACTCGGTTCATAAGGTCCATGAACACAGCTGGTGCATTAGTTAAACCAAACGGCATGACCATAAACTCGTAATGACCGTAACGTGTTCTGAAAGCAGTCTTTGGAATATCATCTTCTTTCACTCGCATTTGATGATACCCGGAACGTAAGTCAATCTTTGAATAAACAGACGAGCCTTGTAGTTGATCAAATAAGTCGTCGATTCTCGGTAGTGGGTAGCGGTTCTTGATGGTAAGTTTGTTCAAATCTCGGTAGTCGATACACAACCTGAATGTACCATCTTTCTTCTTGACAAACAAAACAGGAGCTCCCCACGGTGATGTGCTTGGTCGAATGAAACCACGCTCTAAAAGTTCTTGTAATTGGCTTTGCAGTTCTTTCATCTCGCTGGGTGCGAGTCTGTAAGGAGCACGAGCTATTGGTGCAGTTCCTGGTACAAGATCTATTTGAAATTCAACGGATCACTGTGGGGGTAATCCCGGTAATTCTTTCGGAAATACATCGGGAAATTCTTTTGCAATAGGAACATCATTGATGCTCTTTTCTTCAGTTTGTACTTTCTCAACGTGTGCTAGAACAGCATAGCAACCTTTTCTTATTAGTTTTTGTGCCTTCAAATTACTAATAATATGTAGCTTCGTGTTGCCCTTTTCTCCGTACACCATTAAGGGTTTTCCTTTTTCTCGTATAATGCGAATTGCATTTTTGTAACAAACGATCTCTACTTTCACTTCTTTCAACCAGTCCATACCGATTATCACATCAAAACTCCCTAACTCTACTGGTATCAAATCAATCTTAAATGTTTCGCTAACCAGTTTAATTTCTCGATTCCGACATATATTATCTGCTGAAATTAATTTACCATTTGCTAATTCGAGTAAAAATTTACTATCCAAAGGCGTCAATGGACAACTTAATTTAGCACAAAAATCTCTACTCATATAGCTTCTATCCGCACCCGAATCAAATAAAACGTAAGCAGATTTATTGTCAATAAGAAACGTACCCGTAACAAGCTCCGGGTCTTCATGTGCCTCTGCCGCATTAATATTGAAAACTATTCCGCGGCCTTGTCCATTCGTGTTCTCCTGGTTCGGGCAATTTCTAATAATGTGGCCCGGTTTTCCACATTTATAACAAACTACATTGGCATAACTTGCTCCGACACTACTTGCTCCGCCATTACTCATTCCGACACCATTTGTTCCTTTCGTTCTATTAACCCCTGGTCCGTAGACCTCACACTTTGCCGCGCTATGACCATTTCTTTTACACTTGTTGCAAAATTTGGTGCAGAACCCCGAGTGATACTTTTCACACCTTTGGCATAGCTGCTTCTGATTGTTGTTGTTGTTGCGGTTATTATTGTTGTTGGGATGATTGTTGTAGTTGTTGTTGTTGTTGTTGTTGTTGGGCCATTTGTTGTAGTTGCGATTGATGTTGCGATTGTTGGGATAATTGTTGCGATTATTGTTGTAATTGCTGTTGTTGTTGTATTGGTGATTCTTATCACCGTTTTCCTCCCACTTTCTTTTGACTTGCTTCACATTGGCCTCTTCAGCAGTCTGTTCTTTAATTCTTTCTTCAATCTGGTTCACTAGTTTGTGAGCCATTCTACATGCCTGTTGTATGGAGGCTGGCTCATGTGAATTTATATCTTCTTGGATTCTTTCCGGTAATCCTTTCACAAACGCGTCGATCTTCTCTTCCTCATCTTCGAATGCTCCCGGACACAATAGGCACAATTCTGTGAATCGTCTTTCATACGTGGTAATATCAAATCCTTGGGTTCGTAACCCTCTAAGTTCTGTCTTGAGCTTATTGACCTCGGTTCTGGGACGGTACTTCTCGTTCATCAAGTGCTTGAATGCTGACCACGGTAGTGCGTACGCATCATCTTGTCCCACTTGCTCTAGATAGGTATTCCACCATGTTAACGCAGAACCTGTGAAGGTATGCGTAGCGTACTTCACTTTGTCCTCTTCAGTACACTTACTTATGGCAAACACCGATTTGACCTTCTCGGTCCACCGTTTCAATCCGATCGATCCTTCGGTTCCATCAAATTCCAAAGGTTTGCAGGCAGTGAATTCTTTGTAGGTGCATCCTACACGATTTCCTGTACTGCCAGATCCAAGGTTATTGTTGGTATGTAGCGCAGCCTGTATTGCGGCTATGTTTGAAGCTAGAAAAGTACGGAATTCCTCTTCATTCATATTCACGGTGTGTCGAGTAGTCGGTGCCATTTCCTTCAAAATAGTCAAATGGAACAAGTTAATCATACAGAATATTAAGAGTAGTTAATAGTATTTCGTAGCATAATATGAACTCATTTATAAAAGCTTTTTCTTCATATTAGCGTTTTATAAGTTTAAATTCGGGTAGTACCTACCCGTTAAGTTCATACTTAGTAGCTAATATACAATTCAACTACTACAATTCTATATGAAAAACTGATTGTAATAATATTTCGCGTTCAAACTTTTATACAATATTTTACAAACTTACAATACCGCTTATTTTACATAAAGCATGAAATATAGCACACAATAACTTTGATACAAGATAGTTGTGAAGATAATTCTAGCTAGTACACAAGTCGTTCAGCAAAGGCAATAAAGACACGTAATTCATACGTCCAGAAACAAGTCATGCATTCTGGTTTTACTAGGACTACTTCCCATCCTTGGTCTTGTGGAACATAACCGTTATGGCCGTTGATAAGACAGCGTGTTGTAACGTCGTCAAAGGGACGAGGGTTACGTAATGACCAACAGTCTCGTAATAACCTAAAAACCTCATTTCTTACCCCAATTACCGACTCCGTCACTTGTGGGAACGTTTTGTTTAATAGTTGTAGCCCGATGTTCTTGTTCTCACTTTGGTGAGAAGTGAACATTACTAACCCGTAAGCATAACATGCTTCTTTATGTTGCATGTTAGCCGCTTTTTCTAAATCACGAAGTCCTATATTTGGATATACTGAGTCAAAATAATTTCTTAACCCGTTGCGTAAAATAGCATTTGGGTTCCCCGCAATATATGCGTCAAAGTAAACACATCGTAACTTATGGATTTCCCAATGTGATATCCCCCATCTTTCGAACGAAAGCCTTTTATAAACCAAGGCATTCTTGGAACATTCTTCGAATGTCTTACAAACTGATCTCGCCTTAAATAGTTGTGCCGAGGAATTCTGACCGACTCTAGACAAGATTTCATCAATCATGTCTCCGGGTAGGTCTCTTAAAATATTGGGTTGTCTATCCATTTTCTATTTTTATACTGTAAAATAGACAAGAGTTAGATTCATAAAAAAAATACTTATTAATACAAGCAATTTTTACATATATCATAAAGCATAAGCACACTATATTACATATATTACACCACACGAATACAACTATCTTATTCCGACTCGCTCGTTTCTTCTTGTTCGGTTTTGGTTTGTTTTGCCAAGTTTCTAGGGATATATGATGTTCCCCTAATACGAGCCGTCGTTGTCCACATTGGTTTAGAAAAACCTGGTGGTTTAGAGGTTCCCGGGTCATTGTTACAACTTAAGGACTTCGGGGGTTGACGATACATATAAAGTTCATCGGGGTTGGAATTAGATTTCTCTATTTTTATGCCCTTTCCCTTATTATTTTCTTTTGCCTTTTTAAATTCAGTTGGGGTAATTTCTATAACATCATCGGAATTCTCGTCGGAATCCGATTCATCGGAGAATTGGTAATCCTCCCAATATTTTGCTTCCTTGGCGGAAAAACCATTGACCATAATTAACCTTGGTCGGTTGGTTGAGGATTCACTTTTACTTAACCGTTTTATTATTTCCCCCACCGGTTCTATTTCTTCTTCCGGTTCCGATTCTTCTTCCGGTTCCGATTCTTCTTCCGGTTCCGACTCTTCTTCCGGTTCCTTTTCGGGAACTTGTGAATCAGTCCACGAATCATTCCAATTTACATTTGACTCTTCATTATTATTAGGTGAGTCAATGGGACTTGTTCTAGAGGTAGACATCTATCACATAATATCAAACACGTTAAGAGATTAATATATCACATAATATTCATATGTTAAAAATATATAGTTTCCAACAAAAATGTTAAGCAATCATTTTTAAAGAAAACACGGTCGAAGTCCAGACTCACTAATGCATCCTAACAAACTCGATAAGACGCACTAATGCAAATTTTCTGGTTCTCTAAGACCAACGCTCGGATACCAACTGAAATGTCCCGTTCTTATTGATTAAAAACGTTCCATATTAATTGATTTCGTTGCGAGGTTTTGACCTCTATATGAGACGTTTTTCAAAGACTGCATTCATTTTTAAAACAAACCATAACATTTATTTCATAAATAAAGGTTTAAAAAGCTTTACGTAGATTATCAAATAATGATAATCTAAAATATTCTGTTTACACACGACCATTACATAATGGTTTACAATACAAATATGTTACATTGAAATCAGTTTCTTGAATGCAGTTTTTACACAATATCGTACAAACATGGACTCCAAATCTTGTCCTTATTTTAGTATGCAACATCGGAAGCTCTTAGTATTCACCTGAGAATAAACATGCTTTAAACGTCAACAAAAATGTTGGTGAGTTATAGGTTTAACCTATATATATCAAATCGTAACAATAGACCACAAGATTTCATATTTCAATACACATCCCATACATAGAGATAAAAATCATTCATATGGTGAACACCTGGTAACCGACATTAACAAGATGCATATATATAAGAATATCCCCATCATTCCAGGACACCCTTCAGATATGATATAAATTTCGAAGTACTAAAGCATCCGGTACTTTGGATGGGGTTTGTTAGGCCCAATAGATCTATCTTTAGGATTCGCGTCAATTAGGGTGTCTGTTCCCTAATTCTTAGATTACCAGACTTAATAAAAAGGGGCATATTCGATTTCGATAATTCAACCATAGAATGTAGTTTCACGTACTTGTGTCTATTTTGTAAATCATTTATAAAACCTGCATGTATTCTCATCCCAAAAATATTAGATTTTAAAAGTGGGACTATAACTCACTTTCACAGATTTTTACTTCGTCGGGAAGTAAGACTTGGCCACTGGTTGATTCACGAACCTATAACAATATATACATATATATCAAAGTATGTTTAAAATATATTTACAACACTTTTAATATATTTTGATGTTTTAAGTTTATTAAGTCAGCTGTCCTCGTTAGTAACCTACAACTAGTTGTCCACAGTTAGATGTACAGAAATAAATCGATAAATATTATCTTGAATCAATCCACGACCCAGTGTATACGTATCTCAGTATTGATCACAACTCAAACTATATATATTTTGGAATCAACCTCAACCCTGTATTGCTAACTCCAACATTCACATATAGAGTGTCTATGGTTGTTCCGAAATATATATAGATGTGTCGACATGATAGGTTGAAACATTGTATACGTGTCTATGGTATCTCAAGATTACATAATATATAATACAAGTTGATTAAGTTATGGTTGGAATAGATTTGTTACCAATTTTCACGTAGCTAAAATGAGAAAAATTATCCAATCTTGTTTTACCCATAACTTCTTCATTTTAAATCCGTTTTGAGTGAATCAAATTGCTATGGTTTCATATTGAACTCTATTTTATGAATCTAAACAGAAAAGTATAGGTTTATAGTCGGAAAAATAAGTTACAAGTCGTTTTTGTAAAGGTAGTCATTTCAGTCGAAAGAACGACGTCTAGATGACCATTTTAGAAAACATACTTCCACTTTGAGTTTAACCATAATTTTTGGATATAGTTTCATGTTCATAATAAAAATCATTTTCTCAGAATAACAACTTTTAAATCAAAGTTTATCATAGTTTTTAATTAACTAACCCAAAACAGCCCGCGGTGTTACTACGACGGCGTAAATCCGGTTTTACGGTGTTTTTCGTGTTTCCAGGTTTTAAATCATTAAGTTAGCATATCATATAGATATAGAACATGTGTGTAGTTAATTTTAAAAGTCAAGTTAGAAGGATTAACTTTTGTTTGCGAACAAGTTTAGAATTAACTAAACTATGTTCTAGTGATTACGAGTTTAAACCTTCGAATAAGATAGTTTTATATATATGAATCGAATGATGTTATGAACATCATTACTACCTCAAGTTTAGTAGGTAAACCTACTGGAAGTGACAAGAAATGATCTAGCTTCAAAGGATCTTGGATGGCTTGAAAGTTCTTGAAGTAGGATCATGACACAAAAACAAGTTCAAGTAAGATTTTTACTCGAATTAAGATAGTTTATAGTTATAGAAATTGAATCAAAGTTTGAATATGAATATTACCTTGAATAAGAAAGATAACCTACTGTATATAACAAAGGTTTCTTGATCTTAGATGATTACTTGGAATGGATTAGAAAGCTTGAAAGTAAATTAGTAAACTTGAAGGGATTTTTGAAGTGTTCTTGAAGTGTTCTTCCTATGATGATTATAGCTTGATTCTTGAAGTGATTTTTGATGAAGATGATGATTAACTACTGGAAAAATATGTTCATAATAGTGTGTGTGTGTGTGTTGAGAGAGAATTAGAAAGAGAATTGGAAGTGAAATGGAGTGAATGATGAGTGGTAATTGGTGAGTGGTGAGTGGGGTTAAAAGGAGTTCTAGTTAGTTGACTAGCTCATGGTAGAAGTTAAAATTGATTAGTCATACATGACATAATCAAGAGTGGAATCCCATGCTAGTTCCTATTGGTATATACTCATAGTAAGTACGTTTTGAAGCTGTGTATAATACGGGTAAGAATACGACTAGAATTCTTGATGAAAGAAAAGAATGGAAAAGTAACTGTAACCATTTTCGTTAAGTATGGGTGTTTTGATATATGTCTTGAAGTCTTCCAAAAGTATTTTAATACATCTAAATACACTACTTGTATATACATTTTAACTGAGTCGTTAAGTCATCGTTAGTCGTTACATGTAAGTGTTGTTTTGAAACCTTTAAGTTAACGATCTCAATTAATGTTGTTAACCCATTGTTTATTATATCTAATGAGATGTTAAATTATTATATTATCATGATATTATGATATATTAATATATCTTAATATGATATATATACATTTAAATGTCGTTACAACGATAATCGTTACATATATGTCTCGTTTCGAAATCCTTAAGTTAGTAGTCTTGTTTATATGTATATAACTCATTGTTAATATACTTATGGAGATACTTACTTATCATAATCTCATGTTAACCATATGTATATCCATATATATATCGTCATGTCGTTTTTACAAGTTTTAACGTTCGTGAATCGCCGGTCAACTTGGGTGGTCAATTGTCTATATGAAACATATTTCAATTAATCAAGTCTTAACAAGTTTGATTGCTTAACATGTTGGAAACATTTAATCATGTAAATATCAATCTCAATTAATATATATAAACATGGAAAAGTTCGGGTCACTACAAATTGAAGAACAACAATCTAAACTCATCAACATCACTACACTAGGTACATATCCATCAGGATGTTGTATTGTTGTAACCTACATTCTAACAAAAGATATCACCACAATGATAAGATATATACCATAAATTCAGAGTTGAATTGTTATCATATAAATTGTATTTATGTACTGCCAATGGATATTCCCTTAACTGGTAGGCCTATATGTCATCAATTGTTATCAATTGCAGAATAATAAACAAAGATGTATAGATAGATATCATATTACTACACTCATATTTTAAGAACATACTAAGCCCTATATTAATACACTCAAAGGTTCTTCATAAAACTAAGCTCTAAATTTAGAATATTCAACTCTCACATGATAAGACGACGAAGAGAAACATTAATAAAACTTTGAATGTATTTACTGTGATTCCATCAATCAAACAAACCCGTGGTTCCATCAAATAAAAATTGATAACATATAATCAAATAAAATGGCATGCATATTATATTTATAGGGACTAAAGCACCCTTGCTCATCATCATCATGTAGATGTAACTCCTCAAAAAATGGCATGCATATTATATTTATAGGGACTAAAGAGTGATCATCAAGAAACCTAACGAAATCAATCAAACTATAATCATGTCAATAATTCATATGTAAATCATCAATATAAACTAATAAAGTAATACATATTCCAATTTTACATTAAAATATTTAATCAAATACTACTGATATATGCAATTCTTGATATCCTAAAAAAACACATTGGCTTCAAACCCATATCATATTCAAAAATGATAATAATACACAAGTAAGCATACCAATCAACTGTTCTTAAACGGTAGTATCATCTGGATAATTTAACAATTTCAATTCCATTTTTCCGATTGGTGTATTAAAGACCCGGCCTTCAAACCAATCTGTTATAACAAAAAGAAACAAAAATTGTAGGCATAATATATTTATAAAGTGTAATCATATTTTTTTAGAATAAAATAAACACGTTATACTCAAGCTGAAAAATTTCATACGGTATTATAAGTTTTGTACTCTCATAACACTATGTTCCATTATATTTACCTTTGATTAAATGATATATCAAACATTTGTAGTAGAAAGGGTTGACTGTGTTGTTTAATAGAAGCTTAAAATCAATCTTCATTCGAATTAATACCTGACAATATAAAAACATCAAACCTACTTGCAACATTTATATATTCATTCAAGCATTTAATTGCTTGAATCAAACATTCGAAAGCAAACCATACAAAAGCTGAAAAACCCCAATACCCTAATACGAAGTACAAAGATACACTGACATTACCGTGGAAAAAAGGTCAGGTCAATGATGGTAAAAAGCTTGGATAAAGACCTACAAACAACAGCAACAGATATCAGATTCTCTCCAATCTATTTACAGTAAACAAATTAAAAAATACACACGTAGGCAAACATTTATGCAATCAGTCAACGTATCGTAATATAAATTAATATTATAGAAGATAACTACTAAGCAGTTACCAATAACAGTTGTAACAAACAACCCAAACTCCCACAATGTAAGAGCAAAGACGAAATAAGTGATTGCAAAGTCAACCAAAGAAATCTACAACAAACGCACACGAAATGTATGGTTTCAAAAATTTAGATAGCACACAATAGTTTAAGTCGACAATATGAAGATGAATAAAAAGAGTAACATCAATAAAAGAACATGCATAACCTCCACTTTTGTACCCAATTAGAATCCTACAGTTAAAACTTTCTATAAACACCCAATAAAATACACATATGTATACATGAAAAGCTGATGATCAAACACAACAAATAGTAAAACTCGAGTACATCATATGTGACGCCCCGTACAAAACCATCGTGTACGGTTCATCAACAACAGGATCATTACAAGGTCAAACACTATATGCTGTTTGAAAGCCAGTTTTGCCTTCATAAAAAGATTGCGTTTTACAAAAGATAACGTGCTTCTTATGAATAGAAGCGTTAACATAAGTATGTGACCCAAAGGTCGTTACAAAGCCATTGTTTGAAAAATAACGTAAGTTACGAATGCAAAAGAAAAGTTTCATGATTGAGACATCTCTAAGTAATGCAGCGGAAATCTAACACAGCAGGTCCATAACAGCAAGTCTATAACACCAAGACAGCAAGTCTAACAGCAGAAGCAACAACGTCTAAGCACCTGAGAAATACATGCTTAAAAAGTCAACACGAATGTTGGTGAGCTATAGTTTGTTTGTAATCAGTAATGTAGACCACGAGATTTCAGTGCTTCAACAAGCAGTTTAAATCAGTAATTCGAATCAGTATGATAAAGTATATGCTTAACCGTGGGCACCAGGTAACTAACTTAACGTAATAGTAATACCCCATAAAAGTACACTTGGCGAGTGCGTATGTCCTCGAAGTATTAAACACCGTTAAATGCTAGCGCGACTATCCCGAGTGGGGATGTCAAACCCTATGGATCCATATCTAAGATTCGCGTCTACCGGTTCATAAACCAATAGTTAAACGTTACCGAGCTAAGGGGAATCTTTGTGCCGTTATGTCACCCACACATATATAAAGTTTAAGTACTCGTGTCTAGTATGTAAAACATAAAAAGCGCATGTATTTTCAGTCCCAAATATAGTTAAAGTAAAAAGGGAGCTATAACTCACAGTGAATAAGCAGTAAAAGTCAATACGAAATGTATGCAGGTAGTAAGTCGGTCCGAAAGGTCGTCAACCTAAGTCAAAGGTCACTAGGTCAGTATGTTGTCCCAAAAGGTTTAAAAGTGAATAAATTAAATTTAAGTGTCATCATCGACATCATCATTATCATCATCATTCATCAACACTAAGGTAAGTTTAACAAGAATAAAGATCGAAACAAAAGGCTGACTTTGGACAGCTGTTACGACCTCTATACAAATCAAAAATACATGTAGTCAGTGGCTATGGCTCCGTATGGGAGTCCTCTAACCGCTGACCAATTTTCAGAACCTAAATCGTCTTCGTTTGACCGTGGCGATAGTTTTAGTGCGAGTAGGTCAGAAATTTCAGCACAACGTTACAAGTGCGTAGTGACTTTCGGAAGGCCATAAATCCTAAACCGTATATCGGATTAAGTCGAGGCCTAAACGAAAAGTAATATAATCGAAACAAACTATTTGAAAATTAATTTTCCAGAAGCCCAGGAGTCTGATCAGACCCCGGAAAACAGCAAACAAGTGCTCCGGTGAGGTTCTTGGTGCTTGATGCTCATCACGGTTCTCATCCTTGGTGCTTGTAAGCTTCAAGTGTACAACTCTTTGATGTTTTAGCATCACGTTGACCAAGGTTCAACCATCAACACACAACTAAGAGTAAAATCTATCATTCTACAAGTTTTGAACATCAAGATTGCCTCTTTATTGCATAAATGCTATAAAGCTTCAACCTTTGTCCATTTTACACAAGTTCATGCATCTATATCATATGTGATGATGAAGACTTGATCTTTATCATCTTAACAAACACAAAAAGGTTCCAAGTAAGTGAGATCTACAATAATAACTTAGATCTCAAGTATTAAGAAAACCCTAAGCTAGAAAGCTTGGATCTTTACAAGATTAATGAGACCATAAGCTAGAAAGCTAAGATCTTTAACAAAATAATAAAAGTAATGAGACCATAAGCTAAAAAGCTAAGATCTTTATCATAGTAATGAAACCCTAAGCTAAAAAGCTTGGATCTTTAGTGTTCTTGAAGATCTTGAAGCATAAAACTTGGATCTTTAAGATACATGAAGAATACAAACACAAGTTTGAATCTTTATAACAAAATAACAAGATTAAAGCTAAAAAGATTTAGATCTACAAAATAAGTGAAGATTCAAAGCTATAAAGATTGAATCTTTCATGTTCTTGAAGGATTCAAACCTAAGTTTGAATCTTTAAGATATAACAAGATCAAAAGCTAAAAGCTAGATCCATAAAATGATGATGATGATGATGATGATGTCGTGTAGATGAAGGGAAGACGAAGAAGAAAAATCAAATACTTACACTTTTTAGAGAGAGAAGAACTAGAGAGAGAATTAGAGAGTAAGTGTGTGTAAATTACAAATGAAATCAAGTGTGAAATGGGTGAGTTAAGGCTTGTATTTATAGTGGAAATGGGTGAGACAAGGCCCTCATGGCTGTAGGTTTGGGAGGGGACAAGTGGGAGACAACTTTTGCTTTTTGGTTAATGGTTGTCTAAAGTTGGTGCTTATGTTAGGATCTCATGCAACACTAAGGTTAATACTTAACAAGAATGCTAGTATGTTCCCTTTAATAAATGGGCATTTGTCTTACATTAATATGGGTCACTAACTTATTAAAATTTGGCTAATTTAATAGTCCACTAGCTAGTGTAGGGTGGGCTAAAGTCCAACAAGGTAGAAAGTCCATCAAGACTAACTAGTGTGCTTTAGTAAATTACTAAGCGTAATTAAGCATCCAAAAACCCAAGTAATTGTTATTACAAAATAAAAATTAGTATTACGTAGTCATAATATTTCGATTATGACCAAAGTTAATCGTGTACCAAGTACATAGCTCGTTTCAAACGTTAAGTGACACCAACGGTCGTAAAAGCTTTCGGGGATCAAGTTAAGTGATTACACACTTAATAGCACGTTGTAAGATATTAATGAAAGTAATTAATCATTAAATAAGATCCCAGAGCATAAATTAGCTCAGTACGCACATATACGCAGTTTCGTGAAAGCACAAAGCACAAAAGCAAGTCGAAAAAGCCGGGTCGTTACATCAAAAACATAAGAAGAACCAATAGATATAAGCTGTAAATGTTGATTTATATATAGAAAAATAAAGAAAAGATAAAAATGAAAAAACCTACCCGATGTATTTAGTTGTAGTTGATGTTCTTCATGGGTTTTGATAAAAATGATACAATCTTATGAACCCGTCATATTAGAAAAAAAAAAAATGCAAAGGTGCAAAATCTGTAATCAAAATTTACAATTTTCTCAAAAACAAACTATATGAAAAAACTAAATAACAATCTATACAAACTTTTTGATTGACATTTTAGCTTATCAGCTAACTAAGACGCATACCATTAAATTCATTAACATAAGTTTAAGTATAGATATAGAAACAGATACAATCAATTATACCATTCATGAAGACGTTTGTGAAGATTTAAGGTGTACTCTCTAGTTACCACTTCTACCTTTCTTCCCTTAGCCTTCTCAATCATTTTTTATCCACCACTTACCCGCAAGATAAAAAGAGCCCAAATATCATCATACCAAATTCGAAACTCAATCATACAAAACTATGAAGATAAAACAAATGTATGTGCAGCACTACAAAAAAAATTACTGACGAAAACCCTAAACCAAAAATGTTAAACTTCCTCAAATATCCTTCTTTTTAACCGAAATAGCCTCAAGGAAACATCAATTTGTATCTGAAATAGAAAACAAAAACACAAAAAAATTAAAAAATTAAAACGGTTTTGGGGTTTTAACAAACAGAAAACCCTAATTTTTCAGATCGAAACCCAAATTTTTCAAGATCTTTGGTCGGTAACGTTAAAACTACCGACTAAAAAGTAAAATCATGCGAAACAAAACCCTAACATGTGACCGTTTATCGACACTACGACGAATAGCCGTATGGGGGCGTCCTGTACAAAACTTTGTACGATTTTGTTTGAAAAATTGCTACGAATTTATTTGTGGTAGTGGCATCGTCTAATAAAGCCGAAGTAAAGTGTAGTTGGCCGTGGAAAGGGATCGGTGGTGGTGGTAGAATTTTGAAGAGAGGTATACAAATGGTGGTATTTGATTTTTTAAGAGATGAAAGAAGTGCGTATACTTAGGCTTTGTTCCAAGTCTTATTTTGGAGAGAAAAGAAATAAGATGGAAGGAAAATAAAACGAATTGGTGTTACAGAGTTTTGTGTTGGAATGAAGGGAAAGGAAGGAAAGTGATTATTATGCCTAATTTTCCCTTCTACACTTCCTTTCAAATTGGAAAGATCTCAATCCCCTCCCTTTCATTCCCTTTCACTTCATTTCATTTTTCTTATTAATAAACTCTGGAACAGAGCTTTAGGAGAGATTAATTGTAATTGCCAACTGCCCGATTTAATATGCATTAAATTAAATATCATAAAATTCATGATTAATTAATTCCAATCAAACTAAATGAAATTGTAACTGCCCGATTTTTATGTTGATTTTTAAATCAAAGTTTGAATGGAAGGATATTTATATGTAAATGTAATTTAAACTGAGGTTATTCTTGTCATTTTCATTAAAATGGAATATTGTATTACGTAATAATTATTTGAAGATTGAATCCAACAGTTATTATTATTTATTTAGATACAATGGGTGGTGAAGATCATTTATTTGAAAAAAATATTACTTAATTATATGCTTTAATAAGAACAGGGATTTAAGAGTAATTAGTGAAATGATTACATCATCATTTTAGAACTTTATATGAATATATAGATAGATAGATATAACTATATAAGAGCTCCAGGAGTCGTGACACTGAACTCATTGTTAAATCTTAGTGTCTTTCAGGACACTGAGGCCAAAATAGAAAAAATCGTTCAGTGTTAAATTTCAGCCTCTAATTCAATTCTTTTTATTGATTATTTAGTTTAGTTATTATTAAAAATATAAAAATTAATTCAATTTATTGGAGTAAATATTGAAGAAGTATTTTGGTAGTAAGTTTTGTGTTGTGTTTTGATATGAAATATATGTGTTTATATAGAAGAGTATATAACTATGAAAAAATATAATAATATATTTAAGACAAAATTTCACTACTCGTCCCTGAACTTTACATCAACTTTGATTCCTCGTCCTTTTTCTATTTTTTATGCATTCCTCGTTCCTAATATTTGAACGTTCTACATTCCTCGTCCTTCCGTTTATTTTCTGTCAATTTTCATAGTCATGTGCCAAGCATGTGAGGGTACTTTCGTCATTTTACGAATTTCTTCTCCATTTTCATTCTCTTTCCAATTAACCTCTTTCCTTTTCCATCTTGCATTATCTTCTTCATTTTTACCTAATCAACATAAACCCTAACAATACACAAATGAAAAATGTAAAATTCAAATTCAAATTAATATCTAAAATCAAACTAATTAAAGAAATTTTATACCATGCAAGCGTCCTTTTGGGTATTTGATATTAGTCAACCACCTTTATTAAAAATTTAAAATGAGAAGGATCCAATTAAAGTTTCAGTTTCTATTTTAACATCATTTATCACAAGACATAAATCAAATACCAAGAGCATGAAGAAAAAAGCTAATGAAAGGCTGTAAAAGGTCCAGAGACTGACCTGTAAATACCTAAACTATGTCCGGCAATGATGGTGGAGCTGCGACGGTTTACGGCGATGACAAGCGGAAGTGGCTCAAAACTTCAAATCAAGTCACAAAGACTTGTAGAAATATGCGGTTTAGTCATACCAACAAATCTCCATTTTCAGTTTTTCCAAAAACATCACCAAGATCACAAACAAATTTGGTTTTTGTGTCAATATTTTTCAGACAAAAAATTAAGAATACGCCATCAAATAGACGAATTAATTCCTGAAATTTTAGGGAAATGATCACTAGATGATTGTAAACGTTTCAACTATTTCAGATTTAATTAAAACACTTCGGAATCAAAACCCACCAAAAAGTCAAAGAAAGTCAAACCGGATCTAAGAATCGATTTTCAGCAAAATAAACAACGAAATCAAAGCTTGGATCGATGAGGAAGACCTCTTACGCTATGATACCACTTGTTGGTACAATTTCTAGCTTCGATTTAGTGTTCAGATTCGGTTTTAGTTTCTTAGCTTGGAGATGATGAACTATGGGGATGAACAAGCTACTACTATTTTGATGTGTTTATGTGATTAAAAACAGCAGCAATGATCAAGTAAGAAGCATAACAATCAAGTTAATATTTTTGGTAAAAAAATATGACCATGGGCGATGATGAGTATTGATGGGCGATAATGGTGTTGGATTCATATCAGCTATAATGGTGAACAAAGAAGGGGTGGGAAGAAGGTGTTATTAAAAGAAATAAATAAAATACAAAAATTATATTCCTCATCCCTTTTCCAAAATTACCCTCACATGCTCTCCACGTGATAGGAGGGTAACGGAAAAATAGACAGAAAATAGACGGGAGGACGAGGGATGTAGATTTTTGATACATTAGGGACGAGGGATGCACAAAAAAAAGAAAAAGGACAGGGAGTCAAAGTTGATGTAAAGTTCAGGGACGAGGAGTGAAATTTTGTCTATATTTAATGAAATATATCCGTTGAATAACAGATATATTCCAAAAATCAAACAGCAAACACAACGTTATGCATTCAATGGTGGCTAAAAATGCCAACGTTTAACGGCGGCAAAATGCTGGGGGGAGTCGATACCACCGCCGTCACCAGCATTAAATTTGGAAAACGATGAAAAATCCAACGACTCCGTGTACTCTAACAAGAGTTTAAATTTTTTCCGTTTATTCTTGTTCCACGTTTAATTCTTTTCATTTAAGTCTACTCATAATTAAACCTTTAAATTTTATTAAGATACGACATTTAAAATTTAATTATCATTGTTGTTTACGAAAATAACAATTTTTTATTATTTTATATTCAATATAGATATAGATTAGTAATTTGTGTTACAGTTGATCGTTCCATATTTTATGCATATATCCATGATCAAGTGACAAATTGTATATGAGTTTAGAGGCTATACCGAAAATATTATTATATTTTTATGACTATTGAAGTTTGAAGGCAAAAGCAAGAAAAAGAGTTAAAACAAGGAATATGAGCTAGAAAATTTGTATAGGCTGTAAATTACGGTCCTATGGCCGTAATTTATGGCCAAAGAAGAAAAAGAAAGAGACGTCAGTTTCTGGCCGTAAGGTTACGGCACAATTTTACGGAGGACCGTAAATTACGGTGCCCAGGCCGTAATTTACGGCCTTATCTGATTGGATAATTTATGGAAGCTCGAAATTTATAGGATTTTAGCTTGGGAAGCAAGATATGCAATTTCTATATAAACCAAACCCTAAACTACGAATTAAACACCTCCTATTCTAGTTTTTAAAGGTACAAACACCCACCATAAAATCAAAATCATTCAAGGATCAAATTCAAGTTCTTCAACATTCATCATCGAATCATCATGTTCATCATCACCAACATGCGCAGCTAGTTCCTTTTCTTTATTCCTTGCATGAACAATTAATGCATGCATGTTTCTTTCAAGTTTAGGTGGTTTAATTATGATATTGTAATACTTAAGTTTGGATTATAATGTTTGTAAATTGATTAAGTACTGATTAATAATGTACGTTTTATGATTATTGATTTTGAAAGTTAAGTTATTGTGTTTTAACATTGTGTGCTTGATCAAACTTAGAGTTAATTAGATTAAAGAGAAAGTCAAAGTGTTTAAATTACATAATTTAATCTTAAGATAATTGTGATTAGTAAACTCAAGAATTCTTGTTTATAATATTTAATCAAAACTTGATAGCATAAGACTTATTTGAATGCATGCATGCTCAATTGGAATTGAGAATGGATAAAGGCTTTTAATTCATTTGTTTACACCTCATTATTTTGCTATATTATTTCTGTTCTTAGTTTCTAATCTTCAAAGTTTGCATCTTTCTTAGTTTTTAATTTTTTTTTCGAAAGGCTTAGTTTTGATTAAAGTAGGTAATCACTTGATCAAAATATCAAATTCGGAAAATTGTTTGCTTTAAACCATAATTTGCCGAGGAACGAATCATATTTACCCTAGCTAAGTTAAAATATCTAGGTCATTTGTTATTGGTACATCGACGCCGATCAACAGTATAAATAGTTTGGATTAACTCACTACAAGAAAATATGGAATTAGCTTCAGATTTGCGACGGCCTATAATTCCGTCCCTAATTACCAGCGAATTCCCGACGACTTTCTAACGAACTAAAAAAAACACATTTGCGACGGTTTATCGACGGATTAACTACGGCGACACGTCCGTCGGTAATCTGTCCCTAAATATAAATTTTGCGACAGATTACCGACAGATTAGCTACGTCCATAAATCTGTCCATAATCCGTCCCTAATCCGCCGGTAATTAAGGACGGATTTGGGACGGATGTTTTTTATAATTGAGATTTTATCGCGTTTACGAGCACGAATGAACACGTATAAGTACCAAAATGTCTTAGAATACACTTTTACTATCAAATATAACATATATACATCAATATATTATATGTTTGTCGGATATATACCTTTGGTCTAGTGTTTTTATATATAAGTTCCATAATCGTTGTTAGTGAATATATGCATATTCGTACGTGTGTTTATATTTATATGCTAATTAGTATTTTTAAAACATTTCTTAACTAATATAGATACATTTAGAAATAAGTGTCTATGTATTTTCTTCTAAATCATAATTTTAAAAAATATATACATATATGACCGTCCCTAATCCGTCGGTAATTAAGGACGGATTTGGGACTGATGTTTTTAATAATTGAGATTTTATCGAGTTTACGAGCACGATTGAACACGTATAAGTACCAAAATGTCTTAGAATACACTTTTACTATCAATTATAACATATAAACATCAATATTTTATGCATTTGTCGGATGTATATCTTTGATCTAATGTTTTGTTATATAAGTTCCATAATCGTTGTTAGTGAATATATGCATACTCCTACGTTTGTTTGCATTTATACGCCACTTAGTATTTTTAAAATGTTTGTTAACTCATATAGATTCATTTAGGAATGAGTGTCTATACATTTTTGTGACGATCGCTCCAAATTCATATGGACAATACGTCATTCATCGATTTCATTGCGAGGTATTTGACCTCTATATGATACGTTTTGTAAACATTGCATTCTTTTGAAAAGGCACACCATAAATGTATATTTAAATCAAAGGTTTTCGACATTTGATGATTTCTACATATAGACAATCACCGTAATAATAGTTTACAATAGTACTTCCGTTGACAATGCAGTCAAAATATGATACATGGTGATGATTTGGTGAATGCAACGTTTCCTCAAAAAATATGCCATGTAAGACTCCATGCACATAGCTTGTATAACATATAAGCAAACAGCGAAAGACTTCTAGGGAACCTGAGAATAAACATGCTAACAATTGTAATAACCCGACTTTTTACGTTAACTTTTCGTTAAAAACTTAACAACTGCTACTTAAAATTTACAATTTTGTATGTAATTTTTTTTAATATACTATTATTAATATTGGTTATATGTTTTTTTAAAAACACTACGGTTAGTGAAAAAGAGAAAAATATATTTTAAGACAACAATACGTATGATTATTAATTTTAATAATTATGTTATATAACAATTGAGTTTTAAAAATCATTTTAGTTAAGTAGGATGTCAATACTTATATTTTTATTGGTATTCAACAAGTATTTATACGCATATTATACAAACGTTTCTACATGTATGTGCATTGTTATATACACTAATAATTCAAACTAATAATTCTGTTTATTATTATTATTATTATTATTATTATTATTATTATTATTATTATTATTATTATTATTATTATTATTATTATTATTATTATTATTATTATATATTAGATAATAGATACAAAATTCGTGACTCACTTGCCAACTACTCCCATAAATTACGTAACACATGATTTATAAACATTATAATTACTTTATTATATAATTTAAATATAAAAACGATATTTAAATATATTCTTAATAATTGATTTGAATTAAATATAAAAGATTTCGAACAATATATATATAGATGTATTTTTTTTATAAATATAAAATTTACCGATTATTGAATCATATTTAGATAGGATACATTGGATTTTAACTAACGGATAAAAACTTAATTATCACCCTTGACAATATATTATATCTATATTTTCTTACTATTAAACCCGTGACTACACACTAATACCCGTGTTTATCTAACTTAAAACCGTGACTCTATCTTATCTATATTATTTCTGATTCAATCATTCATTTCATCTAACACACACACGTACACAATTTTCTCAAAGAACACCCATCCACTATTCATCATCATCATCGATCTTCTTTCCTCAAGAACACCTTCAAGAAATCACTTGATCATAAAATCGTTTACATATTCGAATTCCTCTCGAAGAGCTCTACACATCTATACCAACAATTTCTTGAATAGAGTAAGTTTTAAAAACTCTAATTTTTGGGTTTTCATGTTTTTGTTACATTCTAGGGTAGATATAGTGTCTAGTGCTCAAGTCCTTGTATGTATGCATGATATTATTCGTTAATTTGATCGATTGATGACTTTTTGATGAATCACGAATTTGTTTTGTGTGAGGTCAAAAACTTGAACTTGTTAAATGTATAGTATTATGAGATAATCAGAATCCTCTTGAAAAACTAATAAGTTTGGGCTTTGAAATTTCGAATTTTCGTTACCGTATGCTCATGTTATGCTTAATTGAAGTTTTAACTCGTTTTATGAATGATCACGAATTTGAATAGTATGCTACTGATATGAACATGATATTTTCAATTTATGGTATGTGCATAAATGTATTCCTCTTGAAAAATTATAAAATTTTCATTAAGATATCATGTGATTTCGATTTCTAGATCAAAAGTTATGATTAATTGATTTCGGGTTGAAAAATTCGTATTTGAAACTGAGATTCTGGAAAAGTTGAGTTTATAATCTGATCATGGCATGATGATATTTGAAATGAGCTTGAAAAATTATTAACTTTTCATTTAGATATCATATGTTTTTGATTTATAGAAGTTAAGTTATGAACGATTTAAGTTATGTTTTTATAAGTTGTTTATGAACGTTTTTGACATGGTTAATGACTTGTAGCTGCTAATATGAGTTCATAGGGTTGTTGGACTTGAAAAACTACTGATACTAGACTCAAGAATTGGGTCGATTCGAATTTTCTTTAGACTTTTACGCTCGTTCAAAGTTTGGTACATTTTAATAAAAATGCTGTTTGAATTCTGAAAACTGCACGAACCACTGTTAACGTTTTCTGCAACTGGGTCTGATCTGGGTCGAACCTGGTTATGGGAATTTTTCTGTAGATTCTTCACTTAAAAACGCCGCATCTTCAATTGGCGGTGACTGATTTGGATTTGCGATGATTTTTCTAAAAATCACAGAAGTTGCTGCTGTAACTACCTTTTTAAACTTGTATTTTTGCAAATGTTTCGGGTTATAAAAATAATGACCAATACTTGAGACTTGAGACTTTTTGTATGAACTTAATACACTTATATTAACTATTTCATATAGTGTGGGGTGTTCTAAAGTGGAAATTTTGTATATATATAAACCATGTAATTTAAATCACCGGTTTGGACATTTGACCCGTTTAAGCCAAAAAGTGTCAAAATGGGTAACGGGCACCGTGGACACGTCCGATATATTAATTTAAGTAAGTTTGAAGATTGTAAAGTTTTAAAAATGAGTTTTTCCATGTTTTGGTCAAAATGGGTATTTATGACCCATTTGGGTCATACACGCCTACTTTGACCCATATAAGAAATTTTGAGAAACAAAAGTATCTAACACGTCTAAAATATCATTTTGGACTTGTGACATGATTTTTACATGCTCAAGTATTATGGTTTAGAATTTGAGGTGTCAATGGAAAAATTTTAGTATTTTAACAAAAGTGTCAAAATGACTCTCGGGCCTACTTTGCGGACTCGTAAGTTGAAATCAGTTAAGTATGGATAAAAACTATTAATTGGTATTGAAAGTATTTACGACAAGCTTTAAAATGATATATTATATGTATGATTTTGTTGAGTCTAAACAGGTTTAAAACAAGCGATAAAATGGACAGTCGTTGATGATTTTGACACTTAACAGCATTTTAACAGCATTTTATGTTTCGGGAGACTATTTTCGCGAGGTCATAACTTTAAAAACGTAACTCCGTTTTTGTCAAATAAACTGTCTATAGAAAGGTGGGATGACACACTTTCTAATGGTCACGACCTAAGGTATTATATAGAATTTGGTGGGACCCGGAATCAGCTGCAAAATACTAAAAAAATACATATATGTAAATAATATAAATTTTTTTAAGTAAAAATGAATAACTTAAGTTTGACCTACGTTTGACTATTTGACCAACTTGTGTGATTTTATGTGGTTGTTTACTTGTGTTAACCATGTTGACTGTGTTTGACTTGCGTTTGACTTACATTTGACTTACTTTGACTTGCATTGACTTTTGTTGACTTTTGCTAAATTTTGCTAAATTTATGAGTCGAACTTGAGCAATAGGACTATACTTACCCTATGGACCGACCTAGCTTATTAGACACTTATTGACCAACATATGTTCTCTAGGTTGAGGTCTACGGTTACTTGCATTCCGATATTCGGTCACATCTCTGTGATTTATTTCCGAAGTTGTTAGGTGAGTTTCATATGCTCCCTTTTTAATTGCTTTTGCAATCTATATTTTTGGGCTGAGAATAAATGCATTTTATTTTAAACGCAATGGATACAAGTACATACTAAATTCTACACTGAGTTTGAACCGAAAATCCCTTAGCTTTGGTAACTAGTAACTGCCGGTTATAAGAACTGGTGGGCGCGAATAGTTATATATGGATCCATAGGGCTTGACATCCCCATCTGTTCCAGGTATAGAAACCCTAGCCTGAACTATAAAATAGACGTATGCTATTTGAGGTTAGTACACGATGGTTTGCGTGTATTGTACATGTTGGTTGCATGTATGTTAAAACAGGGGTACTTATTATATAGACGTTAAAGTTTAGTTACCAGGGTGCTCAATCTTGTAGAATATTTTGATAAACGTTTCTGGATGAAACAACTGAAATCTTGTGATCCACCTTTATATACAGATTATGCGCAATATTAAAACTATGAACTCACCAACCTTTGTGTTGACACTTTTAGCATGTTTATTCTCAGGTCCCTAGAAGTCTTCCGCTGTTTGCTTATACGTTATACAAGCTATGTGCATGGAGTCATACATGCTTTATTAGAGAAAACTTTGCATTCACAAAATCATCACCATGTATCTTATTTTGACTGCATTGTCAACGGATGTATTATTGTAAACTATTATTTACGGTGATTGTCTATATGTAGAAATCATCAGATGTCAAAAGCCTTGGATTTAGATATTCATTTATGGTGTGTCTTTTCAAAATAATGCAATGTTTACAAAACGTATCATATAGAGGTCAATACCTCGCAATGAAACAAGGGAATAACGTACTGCGTCAATAGCGATTTTGGCGGGTCGTTACAAGTGGTATCAGAGCGTTGGTTGTAGGGAATTAGGTGCATTAGTGTGTCTGACCTAGACTGTTTGGATACATTAGTGGTCTAGTCTACAACTGTGTCGTTACACTTATATGTGATTATGTGCATATTTTGATATTAATATAATATTATTATTACTATCGGTGAGAAAGTATTTCTCCTTTTGATTACAAACCTTCTCCTGCTCAAGTGAGTTCATTTTCAAAACCCCGGTTATTGAAAAACCAGGAAGCGTCATTCAGGACTTTCGAAATTCCAGACATTCCTACGTGAGTTATTACTTATATATTTTTATAAATATCATTTGTGTTATATTATGTGCTTATGTGCTTCGATTAAGAAATTCCAGACATCTCGAATTGTGAATCAGAAGAAGTCTTTTCCAGCTCACGAAGATTCTCGATAGTTTCAAAGAAATTCTTACGACGTTCCCTTTCAATATTTTAATTATAATAAATATTATATTCCTGTACTATTTTTAGTACACCTCTTTTTGAAATCATTTTGATTTATTAATTCTGGAAAACAACACTTGTTTCATATCCATAAATATTTTGGAGTAGTGTTGGAATGGAAGCATGAGTTAGTGTAATATAATGACGCCCGATCAACGTGGTTATATTATGGTAAGTCATGCGGAAGTTCTAATGGAACGTGATGGGGGTAAAACTTGATCAACCTTACCTTCACCATGTACCATGTTACATGATTCCTTTATTTTCTCTGCTGACATCTGAATATACTAAGACTCTATATGTGACATCATCTAAGGTCACACATAATTCCCTTCCAATCCTTGTCATATCATACTTGCACTCCGAGCAATTTATTCAAAGGTATTCGTCATCAAAGGAACATGATCTCGTTTTACCCAAATTCCATACTTAACTACAATATGCTCGATCTTTCTACGTCAAAACGAACATTTCTATCCTCACTTGTTTCCTAAACGTCATTTAATCTCACCAACCAAAATTTCGGGACGAAATTTTCTTTAAGGGGTAGGTAATGTAATAACCCGACTTTTTACTTTAACTTTTCGTTAAAAACTTAACAACTGTTACTTAAAATTTACAATTTTGTATGTAATTTTTTTTAATATACTATTATTAATATTGGTTATATGTTTTTTTAAAAACACTACGGTTAGTGAAAACGAGAAAAATATATTTTAAGACAACAAAACGTATGATTATTAATTTTAATAATTATGTTATATAACAATTGAGTTTTAAAAATCATTTTAATTAAGTAGGATGTCAATACTTATATTTTTATTGGTATTCAACAAGTATTTATACGCATATTATACAAACGTTTCTACATGTATGTGCATTGTTATATACACTAATAATTCAAACTAATAATTCTGTTTATTATTATTATTATTATTATTATTATTATTATTATTATTATTATTATTATTATTATTATTATTATTATTATTATTATTATTATTATTATTATTATTATTATTATTATATATTAGATAATAGATACAAAATTCGTGACTCACTTGCCAACTACTCCCATAAATTACGTAACACATGATTTATAAACATTATAATTACTTTATTATATAATTTAAATATAAAAATGATATTTAAATATATTCTTAATAATTGATTTGAATTAAATATAAAAGATTTCGAACAATATATATATAGATGTATTTTTTTATAAATATAAAATTTACCGATTATTGAATCATATTTAGATAGGATACATTGGATTTTAACTAACGGATAAAAACTTAATTATCACCCTTGACAATATATTATATCTATATTTTCTTACTATTAAACCCGTGACTACACACTAATACACGTGTTTATCTAACTTAAAACCGTGACTCTATCTTATCTATATTATTTCTGATTCAATCATTCATTTCATCTAACACACACACGTACACAATTTTCTCAAAGAACACCCATCCACTATTCATCATCATCATCGATCTTCTTTCCTCAAGAACACCTTCAAGAAATCACTTGATCATAAAATCGTTTACATATTCGGATTCCTCTCGAAGAGCTCTACACATCTATACCAACAATTTCTTGAATAGAGTAAGTTTTAAAAACTCTAATTTTTGGGTTTTCATGTTTTTGTTACATTCTAGGGTAGATATAGTGTCTAGTGCTCAAGTCCTTGTATGTATGCATGATATTATTCGTTAATTTGATCGATTGATGACTTTTTGATGAATCACGAATTTGTTTTGTGTGAGGTCAGAAACTTGAACTTGTTAAATGTATAGTATTATGAGATAATCAGAATCCTCTTGAAAAACTAATAAGTTTGGGCTTTGGAATTTCGAATTTTCGTTACCGTATGCTCATGTTATGCTTAATTGAAGTTTTAACTCGTTTTATGAATGATCACGAATTTGAATAGTATGCTACTGATATGAACATGATATTTTCAATTTATGGTATGTGCATAAATGTATTCCTCTTGAAAAATTATAAAATTTTCATTAAGATATCATGTGATTTCGATTTCTAGATCAAAAGTTATGATTAATTGATTTCGGGTTGAAAAATTCGTATTTGAAACTGAGATTCTGGAAAAGTTGAGTTTATAATCTGATCATGGCATGATGATATTTGAAATGAGCTTGAAAAATTATTAACTTTTCGTTTAGATATCATATGTTTTTGATTTATAGAAGTTAAGTTATGAACGATTTAAGTTATGTTTTTATAAGTTGTTTATGAACGTTTTTGACATGGTTAATGACTTGTAGCTGCTAATATGAGTTCATAGGGTTGTTGGACTTGAAAAACTACTGATACTAGACTCAAGAATTGGGTCGATTCGAATTTTCTTTAGACTTTTACGCTCGTTCAAAGTTTGGTACATTTTAATAAAAATGCTGTTTGAATTCTGAAAACTGCACGGACCACTGTTAACGTTTTCTGCAACTGGGTCTGATCTGGGTCAAACCAGGTTATGGGAATTTTTCTGTAGATTCTTCACTTAAAAACGCCACATCTCCAATTGGCGGTGACTAATTTGGATTTGCGATGATTTTTCTAAAAATCACAGAAGTTGCTGCTATAACTACCTTTTTAAACTTGTATTTTTGCAAATGTTTCGGGTTATAAAAATAATGACCAATACTTGAGACTTGAGACTTTTTGTATGAACTTAATACACTTATATTAACTATTTCATATAGTGTGGGGTGTTCTAAAGTGGAAATTTTGTATATATATAAACCATGTAATTTAAATCGCCGGTTTGGACATTTGACCCGTTTAAGCCAAAAAGTGTCAAAATGGGTAACGGGCACCGTGGACACGTCCGATATATTAATTTAAGTAAGTTTGAAGATTGTAATGTTTTAAAAATGAGTTTTTCCATGTTTTGGTCAAAATGGGTATTTATGACCCATTTGGGTCATACACGCATACTTTGACCCATATACGAAATTTTGAGAAACAAAGGTATCTAACACATCTAAAATATCATTTTGGACTTGTGACATGATTTTTACATGCTCAAGTATTATGGTTTAGAATTTGAGGTGTCAATGGAAAAATTTTAGTATTTTAACAAAAGTGTCAAAATGACTCTCAGGCCTACTTTGCGGACTCGTAAGTTGAAATCAGTTAAGTATGGATAAAAACTATTAATTGGTATTGAAAGTATTTACGACAAGCTTTAAAATGATATATTATATGTATGATTTTGTTGAGTCTAAACAGGTTTAAAACAAGCGATAAAATGGACAGTCGTTGCTGATTTTGACACTTAACAGCATTTTAACAGCATTTTATATTTCGGGAGACTATTTTCGCGAGGTCATAACTTTAAAACCGTAACTCCGTTTTTGTCAAATAAACTGTCTATAGAAAGGTGGGATAACACAGTTTCTAATGGTCACGACCTAAGGTATTATATCGAATTTGGTGGGACCCAGAATCAGCTGCAAAATACTAAAAAAATACATATATGTAAATAATATAAATTTTTCTAAGTAAAAATGAATAACTTAAGTTTGACCTATGTTTGACTATTTGACCAACTTGTGTGATTTTATGCGGTTGTTTACTTGTGTTAACCATGTTGACTGTGTTTGACTTGCGTTTGACTTACATTTGACTTACTTTGACTTGCATTGACTTTTGTTGACTTTTGCTAAATTTTGCTAAATTTATGAGTCGAACTTGAGCAATAGGACTATACTTACCCTATGGACCGACCTAGCTTATTAGACACTTATTGACCAACATATGTTCTCTAGGTTGAGGTCTACGGTTACTTGCATTCCGATATTCGGTCACATCTCTGTGATTTATTTCTGAAGTTGTTAGGTGAGTTTCATATGCTCCCTTTTTAATTGCTTTTGCAATCTATATTTTTGGGCTGAGAATAAATGCATTTTATTTTAAACGCAATGGATACAAGTACATACTAAATTCTACACTGAGTTTGAACCGAAAATCCCTTAGCTTTGGTAACTAGTAACTGCCGGTTAAAAGAACTGGTGGGCGCGAATAGTTGTATATGGATCCATAGGGCTTGACATCCCCATCTGTTCTAGGTATAGAAACCCTAGCCTGAACTATAAAACAGACGTATGCTATTTTGTAACGACCCGACCAAAACCGTTATTGATGGCGTCGTTAACTTAGGTCCCGTTGCGTGGTCGTGGTCCCTATATGAGACTCGTTTGACCAAAATTATGTCGCGTTCATTTGAAAGGTACAAAGTTTAGTTTAACAAACGGATCGACAATAAGTTTAAGTTTACAAAGTTATAAAGTATGAATGAAATAACTTGCGACATAATTAGTTTGAAACCACAGTTGCTATAAATAGCGTAAGTACGTAGACAAAAGTTTGAATCCAAAAATGCTATCCCTAGCGTATGCATGCATGGTAGACTCCAATCAAGTAATCAAAGAGTGCGGAAGCGTGTAACAAATAGCCATGTGAAAACCTGAGAAAACATAGAAGAATCTGTCAACGCAAAACGTTGGTGAGATCATAAATGTATTTGTAAAAGTATATTTTGAACCACAATAGTTTGTATAGATGATTATCCAAATCGTATTTATTCCGAAGAATGTAGTTTGTATTGCGAGCACCCAATTACCAAAGCTTAACTGAATCTTCCCTCTGAATTTTGAATATAGTGTTAGAACATACACTATGCACGTTGAAATTATATTTCATCCACTAACGGTAGCGAACCGTCTGAATGAGGGTTCGTTAAACCCGTATGGCCACACAACATAATCACTCGCTTACACTTACACCCTGCAAGTGGAACTAATGATAATTGGATTGAGGACTTTTGTTCTAACTCGTCTGTATCTTTGTATTCGTATTTGTGTTCAAAGTATAAAAGTATGAAAAGTATATATACATGTGAAATGTATATAAGTATGTAATGTATATGTTTCTCAGCCCACGATTTAAAAGAATAAAAGTTGTTAAAAAGGTGGGACTATGATCTCACCTCGAGTGCACGAGTATAAAAGTACTTCACAAAGTAACGTATGCATGAAAGTTGCTTAGCCTTGACCTAAACAAGTAAGTTGTGTCAATTAACCGGTTACGATACAAGGTCGGGTGAAATGTGTTCAATTAGTCCTATGGCTCGTTACGACTCGATTAAGTATAGCATGTGAATCACGTTGTCAAGTTTCATACAAGAAACATGTATAAAAGCATGTTAGAACGATTGTATAATCGTTTGGTTAAGTTTGACTAAAAGTCAAACTTGGTCAAAGTCAAAGTCAACGGGGTCGGGTCGGGTATCCGACAATTTTCCCATGATGAGAAATCATTTATGAGCAGAATGGCCAAGTTTCATGTTGATCGGAGTTACGGTTAAGCGGGAAACATTTTGTGAAAGGAAAAATAAAAACAAAAATGAGCTGGGCATATGCGCGGCGCGCACCCAAGTGTAAATCCTGGTCAGAACTTAACCACGAAGGCAAACATCTGGGATTTCTAATTCTGCGCGGCGCGCGGGTATATGCGCGGCGCGCAATACCTGGGAAACATGCAGTTTGCAGAAAAATGGTCCAAGTCACGAACCAAAACTCAAATTAACATATTTCATGATCCGCAAACAATTAGAACATGTATCTTATATCATCGGAAAGGTATTTTGACAAGGAATACAACTAACCACTTTTCATCAAGCAAAAACATTATTTACAATAACCGAAAACTCGTCAATTGATCAAGAAAGGTTTATTTTCAAAGTTTCAAGTTCGTAAAACGTATTTTATGATTCGGGAATCCAATTTACACATACGATATGCCGTTTTGAAGGTAATGAAGCATACATTACTACTAAACACTAACAATTAACATTTCATGGCATTCAAGCATCAAAAGTTCATGTCAAGAACTATCAAACCCTAGTCAAACATCACAAAATCATTAATCGGGTTTTTGAAGTTTTCTTAATCAACCTACACATCAAAATGTGACTAATGATACTAGTAACACAATTAAAACATGCACTTTAACAATCTAACAACATTAACTCATCCAAAATCAAGGATTAAGCAAACCCATTTCAAAAACTCAAACTAGTTACTCCAAACCACAAATCGAGCAAACAAAACATATATTCATGTTACACACGAGCCATAGACACTAACTAACACAATTTCAAGTCAAAAACACGAATTTAAAGAAAATTAGAGTTTTAGAAATGTTACCCAAACGAGATGAAGTTGGTATCAAATTGTAGAGGATGAAGAGAGGATTGCAAATATGTAATTTGTTTTGTTGCTAGCTCCCTAAACCGAATTTAGATGATGATTTTGTGTTTGAGGTTTTGAGAGAATAAAAATGGAAGTAATGAAATGGGGAGGTTGAAATGAATGGAGGAGGGTGAAGGTTGACTAGTTGACCTAGTCATCTCTTTGCCCTCTTGGCAAGTTTAGTCCCTCAAGTTTCAAAGCGGGTGCGGGAATTAACCAAACGAATATTTTAAAAACGCTCGTGTAAACGAGTGATGTTATAATTAAATAACGAGAATATTATAAACGTTAGTCAACGGAAATTGGGAATTTAAATAGCGAAAGATATTATTAAAAAAAAGACGGAGTTAAAAATAAATTTAACGGAAAAACGCGGGATGTTACATTATCCACACCTCAAAAGAAATTTCGTCCCGAAATTTAGTTGGAAGTAGTAGTTGTTGAATCTTACTCGAGATCTTGCGTTGTGAATTCTACGAATAAGTGAAGGTACGTCCTTGAGTATTTCCACGAATTTTGACGGTCGGGATCATATGTTGTTTTAAGGTTTGGCTTCCATGATTCATGGTTTCAACCGGTCCTCCTAGGAAGTGAGGTTTATCGTCGATAGTGAGTTCATCAAAGGAGATAACAAGTTCTCGTTTCGCAAAACACGTCTTTGAGTTGATACATCGAATGTAGGATAAACGGAGACCCAAAATGAGTCGGAAAAGTCTAAACGGCTAGCGACGGGTCCAAAACGCCCCAAGAATTTAAAGGATCGAAATATCGCGGATTTAGCTTCCTACGTTTCCCGAAAAGGATTGCACCTTTCCAAGGTGCGACTCTTAACGTGACGCGGTTTCCCACGTGGAATTTGAAATGTTTACGTCTAACATCGGCGTAGCTCTTGGTGATTACGAGTCGCGTAGGGTTTTACCTGAATATGAATAAATTTTCTCGGTTGCTCATGAATAACCTCGGCCCCGGTGAATTGATCATCGTTTACTTGGTTCGACAAAGGAGAATGACGTTTCCGGTCACATGTGGTTTCAAAAGGAGTGACGTTAAAACTCGAATGAAAATCATTGTAGTACGAGGATTCGGTTAAAGGAAAATACTTTTCTCAAGTAAATTTGAAGTTGGTAATACAAACTTGTATTATGGTTTCCAAGGTTCAAATCGCATGTTTGTTCGGTCCGTCGGGTTGTGGATAGTACGCGGTACTCATGTCTAAACGCGATCCCGAGGCTTTTTGTAAGGTACTTCAAAATCTAGAAGTGAAACGAGGATCTCGATCCGAAACGGGGTACATTTCCCTAAGGCATATTGAACAAGTTTGCTAGGAATTGAAAACGTTAGCTAGGACAAGTTTCTCAAGAAAATTCGCGTCGCGGAAGATTTATCGGTTTCCAAAAACGTTCGTCGGGGCAAGTTCTTATCGGGTTTTGAAAACGATTGTTAGGACTATCCACCCTCGCGGCGAATACTTGTATGACGTGAAGAGTCGCTCTCCATTGAGAATTTAGAATAAGGACCTCCTGAACCGGAAGTACGAGGGTGATGCAAGAGAAGTTTCCGCCCCGATGTGAGCATAACGAGTAAATTGTAGTTAGTCAATAAGATTGCGCGAGGACGAGCTAGTATACCCGTGTGACATACGGTTGAAGTCGAATGGAATCGGTAATTCATTCGGAAGCATAAATATAATTTGACAATAATTGAAGGTGTGTCCCCGGTATGGTTGTTATAAATATTCTCGGAGTTTTCGGATGTCCAAACATGAATAGATGAAGTCATGTACATGGCACATGGTGGTGTTTAGGTTGATCGAGTCTAACCACCATCACGTGTCACTAGAACTTTGGTATGTCTTACCGTAATATAACCACGTTGATCGAGTGTCGTTATATTACGCTAACTTATACCTCCATTCCCACATCACTCCATAGATTCAAGTTCGTGTCATCGTGAAGACCTAAAATGAACAAAATGTAACGACGTCTCA
Source organism: Rutidosis leptorrhynchoides (assembly GCF_046630445.1). Lineage (NCBI taxonomy): Eukaryota > Viridiplantae > Streptophyta > Magnoliopsida > Asterales > Asteraceae > Rutidosis > Rutidosis leptorrhynchoides. The sequence goes on from NC_092335.1 coordinate 212,110,847, forward strand.
AACGTGACTCATATTATATCGAAAGAATTGGTGCAACTCTGAAGATGCGTTCCCCGAGGGAAGTGTATAGTTGATTGTTCACGTCAATGTGGTTCGAGTCAGACAATATTGTATTTAGGTATGAAAAGAGTAACGAGTCATGATAACAAGTAATACGCAACCGTAGCGATAAATGGTGATGACGATACTCATCTAGAGTAGTGACAGTGACTTTACAGTATTCATGGATAGTAAGATGAGACGGGGGGAATAACAACCAAGGAGTCAGAGTTCCCGAACTAAAGTGGCAGGATACGAGTTCGTATAATGAAGGTTGGGTACCATTAAAAAGTTTTCCTAAGAATGATTCAAGTATAATGCACAAGTAGTCAAGTAAGTGCTATCTATAGCAAATGTATGTCAGAATGCAATTGCTAACTATCCGGTTGTAGTCTAGACTTACTAATGCGTCCTAACGACTCTGTTAGACACACTAATGCATCCTAGTTCTCTACAACCAATGCTCTGATACCACTTGTAACGACCCGACCAAAACCGTTATTGACGGCGTCGTTAACTTAGGTCCCGCTGCGTGGTCGTGGTCCCTATATGAGACTCGTTTGACCAAAATTATGTCGCGTTCATTTGAAAGGTACAAAGTTTAGTTTAACAAACGGATCGACAATAAGTTTAAGTTTACAAAGTTATAAAGTATGAATGAAATAACTTGCGACATAATTAGTTTGAAACCACAGTTGCTATAAATAGCGTAAGTACGTAGACAAAAGTTTGAATCCAAAAATGCTATCCCTAGCGTATGCATGCATGGTAGACTCCAATCAAGTAATCAAAGAGTGCGGAAGCGTGTAACAAATAGCCATGTGAAAACCTGAGAAAACATAGAAGAATCTGTCAACGCAAAACGTTGGTGAGATCATAAATGTATTTGTAAAAGTATATTTTGAACCACAATAGTTTGTATAGATGATTATCCAAATCGTATTTATTCCGAAGAATGTAGTTTGTATTGCGAGCACCCAATTACCAAAGCTTAACTGAATCTTCCCTCTGAATTTTGAATATAGTGTTAGAACATACACTATGCACGTTGAAATTATATTTCATCCACTAACGGTAGCGAACCGTCTGAATGAGGGTTCGTTAAACCCGTATGGCCACACAACATAATCACTCGCTTACACTTATACCCTGCAAGTGGAACTAATGATAATTGGATTGAGGACTTTTGTTCTAACTCGTCTGTATCTTTGTATTCGTATTTGTGTTCAAAGTATAAAAGTATGAAAAGTATATATACATGTGAAATGTATATAAGTATGTAATTGTTATAATAATAATAATAATATAGATATGGATAGTCAATTTTGGTGTATACATATAGTCAATTTTGGTACACAAAGTATGTATTTTTATATTGAGATTTTAGGCTATAAATACTCATGAATGCAAGCATTAAACTTGCACCATTTCTCACACTTACAAAGTGTTTCTTTCTTTCTCTCCATTATCATCTTTGTTCTTACACTTCATTATTAGTATTCTAAATCAAGAATCAAATCACTAAAGGTAGTTATAAGCCTACTGAATTATAACATCAAGAATCAAACCACTAAAGGTAGTTATAAGCCTACTGAATTATAACATCAAGAATCAAACCACTAAAGGTAGTTATAAGCCTACTGAATTATAACACGTTATCAGCACGATAATCTTAATACTAAATATGGTTGGCTCTGCCACCAAAATGATATATGGTCGGTTATACCACCAAAATGATATATGGTCGGTTATACCACCAAAATGATATATGGTCGGTTATACCACCAGAATGATATAGGTCGGTTATACCACCTGAAAAAATATATGGTCGACACTGTCGCCAAATTTTCATTTATGTTTACTAATATTTATATTTTTGTTATATAACATTTATTTATGATTGCTTACACATGGTCGACACTGTCACCTACTTATCATTTATGTTATATTAAATTTATGTTTAATGTTTATATACTTATGAATATAAATTGACTCTAATTTATCATGATGTTTGTTTTAATTTTTGATAATAGAAAATGTCGAATCTGGAAAAGCTTAAATTTACTCCTTTAGAATCAACTGGAAACAACTACATGCCATGGGTTATAAAAGTAAAAATGCATCTTAAATCAATGGGCATTCTTGAAACCATAAATGAAAACAACACTTGTTCTGAAAAAGAACAAGCTACGGCATGTTGCTTTATTCATCAACATATTGATGAATGCTTACAAAATAATTATGTGACTGTAGAAGATCCCCATGTTTTATGGGAAGGTCTCAAAAGCAGATTCAATAATCAAAGAGAAATTTTACTTCCAGCTGCAATGGAACAATGGAGAACATTAAGGTTCCAAGACTTTAAGAAAGTAAATGAATACAGCTCAGCTCTGTATAATACATGTTCACAACTTAAATTCTGTGGACATGAAATTAGTGATGCAGACATGATGGAGAAAACTTTCTCCACAATGAATGCTGCAAACATCACAGTGCAAAGAAATTTGAGAATGCTAAAGTTCAAAACATATCCTGAACTTAATTCATATCTCTTAGTTGCAGAGCAAAATGATGAGCTATTAATGAAAAATCAGCAATCCCGTCCTACTGGTACACTTGCAATCCCTGAAGCAAATACTGCAAATAATTATAAACAGGGACAAGGACGCGGGCAAGGTCGTGGTTATAATAACCATCACCATCATCATGCCAAAAGCCATAACTATGGTAGAAACCATCCTTATGGTAATGGTAATGGGCGTGGACGTGGTCGTGATCGTGGCCGTGGTGGTCAAAGAAATAGTAATCCACGAAAATATAAATATCAACCACAAAACAAGCCCATTAAACAAGATGTTGAAGAAAATTCTTCTAAAAATTCTGAAGAATCTTGCTACAGATGTGGTAGAATGGGCCACTGGGCTAATACTTGCCGAACATCTAAACATCTTGTTAAGATGTATCAGCATTCGCTGAAAGGTAAAGAAAAGGAAGTAAATTTTGTGGATAATATTGATCCAACAGTCACTGAGAAACCATCTGATTTATATGAAGATTTCTTGAATGTTTAAGTTGTGTGTCTTTTGAAAAATAAACGATTTAATATCGTCTGTCTTTGTCATTATGTTTGCTAAATGTTTCAGTACTATCTATTTGCGTTTAAAATATTGTGTAATATTAATGTACTCACTATTTATTTCTTATATATAAAGTTCAATATGAATTTTGCTGGAATACAACATCAATCAAGTGGTGGAGATCTCTGTATAGCAGACAGTGGAACTACACACACTATACTTAAATCCGAGAAATATTTTATTGATCTAAAACCAACGGAAGGAACTATACATACAATATCAGGACCTGCTAACTTGATAAAAGGGATAGGAAAGGCAAATTTCATACTACCAAATGGTACAAAATTTTTAATAAATGATGCCTTATTTTCTCCCAAGTCAAGCAGAAATTTATTGAGTTTCTCCGACATATACCTTAACGGGTATGATTATCAGTCAGTGACAACAGAAAATGAGAAATATTTAAGTATCACTGACAAGAGTCATGTGGTTGAAAAACTGCCAAGACTTAGTTCTGGATTACATTATACACATATAAATGTACCAGAAATACATATGGTAGTTAACGAAAAATATATTGATCCTGGTGTATTCAGTTTATGGCATAACAGATTAGGCCATCCAGGATCAACAATGATGAAAAGGATTATTGAATGTACTCATGGACATCCACTAAAGGATAGAAAAATCCATCATGATACAATGGTTCCATGTACATCTTGCTCTCTTGGAAAATTGATAACTAGACCCTCACCACTTAAGGTTGAGAAAGAATCACCAATGTTTCTTGAAAGAATTCAAGGTGATATATGTGGACCAATTCATCCACCATGTGGACCATTTAGATATTTCATGGTTCTAATAGACGCATCTAGCAGATGGTCTCATGTTTGTCTGTTATCAAGCCGTAATGTGGCATTTGCAAAATTTCTTGCCCAAATTATTAAATTGAGAGCTCATTTTCCTGATTACACCATTAAAAGGGTGAGACTTGATAATGCTGGTGAATTTACATCTCAAGCATTTAATGACTATTGCATGTCTATAGGAATTGTTGTTGAACATTCTGTTGCTCATGTGCATACACAAAATGGTTTAGCCGAGTCATTGATTAAACGTTTACAGTTAATCGCTAGACCATTGATAATGAGAACAAAACTCCCTGTATCTATATGGGGTCATGCAATTTTACATGCTGCTGCATTGATTCGCATCAGACCAAGTGCAAGTCATAAATATTCCCCCCTACAACTTGCTTTTGGTCAAGAGCCAAATATTTCCCATCTTAGAACATTTGGTTGTGCAGTGTATGTTCCAATTGCGACACCACAACGTACAAAAATGGGTCCTCAAAGGAGGTTGGGAATATATGTTGGATATGAAACATCTTCAATATTAAGGTATATTGAACCTATGACAGGTGACGTTTTTACAGCACGTTTTGCTGATTGTCATTTTAATGAAACATTGTTCCCTAGATTAGGGGGAGAAATGAAAAATAAAGAAAATGATGTTTCATGGTGTGAACCTCAATTAAAGTATCTTGATCCTCGCACAAAAGAATGCGAGACAGAAGTTCAAAAGATAATGCATATACAAGAACTTGCAAATCAATTGCCTGATGCATTTACAGATACAAAAACGGTGACAAAATCATATATACCAGCAGTAAATACTCCAGCTCGAATTGAAATTCCAAAAGCTGGCAATAACGTCACTCATGAATCTTTGCCACGTCAGAAACGTGGAAGACCAATCGGTTCAAAGGATAAAAATCCTCGAAAAAGAAAATCAGCTGATAATGAAGTAAAAGAAAGTGTTCAAGAAGAACCACAAATCAGTACTCCTACTGCAGAGGAGATTGATGATGTCAATACAGAAATTGCAATCAATTATGCATATTCAAAAATATTATGGAACCGAAATGAAATGAAAAATTTTGATGAGAAATTTTCATTTAATGTTGCATATGACATCATGAATAATGATGATGATCCAGAACCAACATCTATGGTTGAATGTCAAAATAGACATGATTGGGCTCAATGGAAAGAAGCAATACGAGCTGAATTAGAATCACTCAATAAAAGAAAAGTTTTCGGATCCATCATTCTCACTCCTAAAGATGTGAAACCTGTAGGATACAGATGGATTTTTGTCCGAAAAAGAAATGAGAAAAATGAAGTTACAAGGTATAAAGCTAGACTTGTAGCTCAAGGTTTTTCTCAAAGACCGGGAATTGATTATGAAGAAACTTATTCTCCTGTTATGGATGCAATTACTTTTAGGTACTTAATCAGTCTGGCAGTTTCTAAAAATTTAGAAATGCATCTCATGGATGTTGTGACTGCTTATCTATATGGATCACTTGATAGTGATATATATATGAAGATACCTGAAGGATTTAAGGTACCAGAAGCATCAAATGCAAAACCCAAAGAAATGTATTCGATTAAATTACAAAGATCTTTATATGGGTTAAAACAATCGGGACGTATGTGGTATAACCGATTAAGTGATTACTTGATAAGCAAAGGGTATACAAATAATCTTACTTGCCCTTGTGTTTTCATTAAGAAAACAACATCCGGATATGTGATCATAGCTGTTTATGTTGATGATCTTAACATCATAGGTACAAATAAAGAGATCCATGAAGCCATTCAACTTCTAAAGAAAGAATTTGAAATGAAAGATCTCGGAAAAACCAAGTATTGCCTTGGTTTACAAATTGAGCATATGCCTAATGGTTTACTTGTACATCAAACAACATATACTGAAAAGATTTTGAAACGTTTCAATATGGACAAGGCAAAACCATTAAGTACTCCTATGGTTGTTAGATCACTCAATGTTGAAGCTGATCCATTTCGTCCATGTGAAGATCAAGAAGACATTCTTGGACCAGAAGTACCATATCTTAGTGCAATTGGAGCTCTTATGTATCTTACAAATTGTACAAGACCTGACATTTCTTTTGCAGTTAATTTGTTGGCAAGGTTCAGCTCTGCTCCTACCAAAAGACACTGGAATGGGATCAAACACATATTTCGATACCTTCGAGGAACTACTGATTTAGGATTATTTTATTCTAACGAATCAAAACAAGATTTGGTTGGTTATGCAGATGCAGGTTATTTATCTGATCCACATAAAGCTAAATCTCAAACTGGATATGTATTCCTAAATGGAGGTACTGCAATATCATGGCGTTCTCAAAAACAAACACTTGTTGCTACATCGTCAAATCATGCCGAAGTGATTGCATTACATGAAGCTACTCGAGAATGTTTTTGGTTGAGATCAATGACACAACTCATTACTGATTCTTGTGGACTAGAACGCGATAAAAGTCCAACAACTATCTATGAAGATAATGCAGCTTGCATAGCACAGATGAAAGAAGGGTATATCAAAAGTGACCGAACAAAACACATACCACCTAGATTCTTCTCATACACTCAAAATCTCATTAAGGACAACCAGATTGAAATGAGATATGTGCAATCTAGCAAAAACTCTGCTGATCTTTTCACGAAAGCACTTCCAACTGCTATTTTCAGAACACACGTTCATAACATTGGCATGAGACATGTTCAAAAGATGTAACAGCTGAAGCGATGTCTACTTGAGGGGGAGTCAACTCCATGCTGCACTCTTTTTCCCTTAGCTAAAGTTTTTTCCCACTGGGTTTTCTTTAGCAAGGTTTTTAACGAGGCAGTAATTTATAGTTGATCTTCAACAAAATAAAATTGCTATCCAAGGGGGAGTGTTATAATAATAATAATAATATAGATATGGATAGTCAATTTTGGTGTATACATATAGTCAATTTTGGTACACAAAGTATGTATTTTTATATTGAGATTTTAGGCTATAAATACTCATGAATGCAAGCATTAAACTTGCACCATTTCTCACACTTACAAAGTGTTTCTTTCTTTCTCTCCATTATCATCTTTGTTCTTACACTTCATTATTAGTATTCTAAATCAAGAATCAAATCACTAAAGGTAGTTATAAGCCTACTGAATTATAACATCAAGAATCAAACCACTAAAGGTAGTTATAAGCCTACTGAATTATAACATCAAGAATCAAACCACTAAAGGTAGTTATAAGCCTACTGAATTATAACAGTAATGTATATGTTTCTCAGCCCACGATTTAAAAGAATAAAAGTTGTTGAAAAGGTGGGACTATGATCTCACCTCGAGTGCACGAGTATAAAAGTACTTCACAAAGTAACGTATGCATGAAAGTTGCTTAGCCTTGACCTAAACAAGTAAGTTGTGTCAATTAACCGGTTACGATACAAGGTCGGGTGAAATGTGTTCAATTAGTCCTATGGCTCGTTACGACTCGATTAAGTATAGCATGTGAATCACGTTGTCAAGTTTCATACAAGAAACATGTATAAAAGCATGTTAGAACGATTGTATAATCGTTTGGTTAAGTTTGACTAAAAGTCAAACTTGGTCAAAGTCAAAGTCAACGGGGTCGGGTCAGGTATCCGACAATTTTCCCATGATGAGAAATCATTTATGAGCAGAATGGCCAAGTTTCATGTTGATCGGAGTTACGGTTAAGCGGGAAACATTTTGTGAAAGGAAAAATAAAAACAAAAATGAGCTGGGCATATGCGCGGCGCGCAATGGGTTGCGCGGCACGCACCCAAGTGTAAATCCTGGTCAGAACTTAACCACGAAGGCAAACATCTGGGATTTCTAATTCTGCGCGGCGCGCGGGTATATGCGCGGCGCGCAATACCTGGGAAACATGCAGTTTGCAGAAAAATGGTCCAAGTCACGAACCAAAACTCAAATTAACATATTTCATGATCCGCAAACAATTAGAACATGTATCTTATATCATCGGAAAGGTATTTTGACAAGGAATACAACTAACCACTTTTCATCAAGCAAAAACATTATTTACAATAACCGAAAACTCGTCAATTGATCAAGAAAGGTTTATTTTCAAAGTTTCAAGTTCGTAAAACGTATTTTATGATTCGGGAATCCAATTTACACATACGATATGCCGTTTTGAAGGTAATGAAGCATACATTACTACTAAACACTAACAATTAACATTTCATGGCATTCAAGCATCAAAAGTTCATGTCAAGAACTATCAAACCCTAGTCAAACATCACAAAATCATTAATCGGGTTTTTGAAGTTTTCTTAATCAACCTACACATCAAAATGTGACTAATGATACTAGTAACACAATTAAAATATGCACTTTAACAATCTAACAACATTAACTCATCCAAAATCAAGGATTAAGCAAACCCATTTCAAAAACTCAAACTAGTTACTCCAAACCACAAATCGAGCAAACAAAACATATATTCATGTTACACACGAGCCATAGACACTAACTAACACAATTTCAAGTCAAAAAAACGAATTTAAAGAAAATTAGAGTTTTAGAAATGTTACCCAAACGAGATGAAGTTGGTATCAAATTGTAGAGGATGAAGAGAGGATTCCAAATATGTAATTTGTTTTGTTGCTAGCTCCCTAAACCGAATTTAGATGATGATTTTGTGTTTGAGGTTTTGAGAGAATAAAAATGGAAGTAATGAAATGGGGAGGTTGAAATGAATGGAGGAGGGTGAAGGTTGACTAGTTGACCTAGTCATCTCTTTGCCCTCTTGGCAAGTTTAGTCCCTCAAGTTTCAAAGCGGGTGCGGGAATTAACCAAACGAATATTTTAAAAACGCTCGTGTAAACGAGTGATGTTATAATTAAATAACGAGAATATTATAAACGTTAGTCAACGGAAATTGGGAATTTAAATAGCGAAAGATATTATTAAAAAAAAAGACGGTGTTAAAAATAAATTTAACGGAAAAACGCGGGATGTTACATATTTGAGGTTAGTACACGATGGTTTGCGTGTATTGTACATGTTGGTTGCATGTATGTTAAAACAGGGGTACTTATTATATAGACGTTAAAGTTTAGTTACCAGGGTGCTCAATCTTGTAGAATATTTTGATAAACGTTTCTGGATGAAACAACTGAAATCTTGTGATCCACCTTTATATACAGATTATGCGCAATATTAAAACTATGAACTCACCAACCTTTGTGTTGACACTTTTAGCATGTTTATTCTCAGGTCCCTAGAAGTCTTCCGCTGTTTGCTTATACGTTATACAAGCTATGTGCATGGAGTCATACATGCTTTATTAGAGAAAACTTTGCATTCACAAAATCATCACCATGTATCTTATTTTGACTGCATTGTCAACGGATGTATTATTGTAAACTATTATTTACGGTGATTGTCTATATGTAGAAATCATCAGATGTCGAAAGCCTTGGATTTAGATATTCATTTATGGTGTGTCTTTTCCAAAGAATGCAATGTTTACAAAACGTATCATATAGAGGTCAATACGTCGCAATGAAACCGGTGAATAACGTACTGCGTCAATAGCGATTTTGGCGGGTCGTTACAACAAGTGTCAACACAAAGGTTGGTGAGTTCATAGTTTTAGTGTTTCGCATAATCTGTATATAAAAGTGGATCACAAGATTTCAGTTGTTTCATCCAGAAACGTTTATCAAAAGTTTATCAATAGATTCTACATAACAGAGCACCCTGGTAACTAAACTTTAACGTTATAATGATAAATACCCCATTCGTTTTAATACACGCAAACCAACGTGTCCTAAACTCAAATAACACACGTCCGTTAAAAGGATAGCGCTCTAGCTCGGACGGGGATGTCAAGCCCTATGGATCCATATACTGTTATTCGCGCCCACCAGTCCATATCCTATGTACTGGCAGTTACTAGTTACCAAAGCTAAGGGATTTTCGGTTTAAACTCAACGTAGAATTTAGTTTGTACTTGTATCCATTGCGTTTAAAATAAAGTGCATGTATTCTCAGCCCAAAGATATATATTGCAAAAGAAATTAAAAAGGGATCAATGAAACTCACCTTAGCAGTACATAAAGTCATTCACTGAAATGTGACCGAAACTTGAAATACCGAATAACCGTAGATCTCAACCTAGAGAACATATGTTGGTCAATAATTGTCTATCAAGCTAGGTCAGGTCATAGTGTATCACAATCCTAATGCTCGAGATCGACATACAATAGTTATCAAAAGTTGTTTCAAAAAGTTAATCTGATTCAATACAATAGTTGAATGATCATAGCAATCGAACCATTTTAACATTTCTTATAGTTTTCCAATTCTTGTAAAATTAAACTATAGTTTTTATGAAGCTTTTAAAAACATGATAGAATAGTCAATTTTGATGATTGTTCAACAAACGAGACATGCCTTATTTAAGAATTCATTTACTCGGCTAGTAATATTTAAAAATCCATTTTATCATTCCTGTAAACCATTTATTTAAATCTTAATTACAGATTCAAAAGCAATTTCAATTAACGTCAATCATAATTCAGTTGATCATATCTTTTAATCCGTTCATCGAAACTATTCGATATCTAAATGAAAAGTTATTAATTTTTCGCCAGCTTTCCGAAAACATATATATCATATACCTTTTACCAGTAATATATATATTTAATTCGTGATTCATTATAAACTGTTTAACGACGAAATTTAGCATACAAACATGTATAAATATATATACTCGAGCACTAGACATGTATACACTATTAATTTATAAAAGATAAAATATAAATGCTTACTTATCAATATTGTGATTTAATATTTCAGAAAAGTACGTAGACATAACGGAGATGATAAACACTAGGTTTGATTCACAAATATACCCCCGAACATTACCCATAATCTCCTTGGCAATAACCCATAATTTCCTTAGTTGACTTGAACTTTTCGTTCCGATGACTCGTACGTTTACGCTCGACTTATGTCCCGCTTCTGGTTTCTCGAACGCATTTTCGTACGCTTAGAAAACTAATACTTTTCGTTTCGTAAATCGTACCTTTGCCAAAATATAGCCTTAAGTTATCCATAAACTATACCACTCAAAGTATATCTTAAACTTTCGAGTGTTTTGGTCATTTACTTCTATAAATCATCGTCTCGCTATTTGTTAATATATAATATATACATTTTCATTTTGAAATAGTGTTTTACTGTAGCAAAGTTTGTGTAGCAAAGTTTTTTTACTGTAGCAAATAGTGATTTTTGAAATCACTGTAGCATTTCGGGTACTGTAGCAATTCGAAAATACTGTAGCAAAATAGTGTTTTACTGGTTCATCTTAAACGTTTTAGTTAACTTATCTAAATATTAATCGAATCAATAATCGAATGTTAATATCGTTTACTAAATAACTTGAAATCATATATATATATATATATATATATATATATATATATATATATATATATATATATATATATATATATATATATATATATATATATATATATATATATATATATATATATATATATATATATATATATATATATGCAGATTAAGTTATATATATTGTTCTTGAATCTTTGAGAACAGTCAAAGAATAATTGATTACATGAATATAGTTCCAAAACTTTGAGACTCAACATTACAGACTTTGCTTATCGTGTCGAAAACATTAAATCATTTAAAGATAAAGTTTAAATTTGGTCAGGAATTTCCGGGTCATCACAATTTTCGTCTCCATCGTTATTTAAAAAAATATATAAATATATGGCCGTCTCTAATCCGTCGGTAATTAGGGACGGATTTGGGACGGATGATTTTAATAATTGACATTTTATGGAGTTTACGAGCACGAATGAACACGTATAAGTGCCAAAATGTCGTAGAACACATGTTTACTATCAAATATAACATACATACATCAATATATTATGCATTTGTCGGATGTATACCTTTGATATAATGTTTTTATATATAAGTTCCGTAACTGCTGTTAATGAATATATGCATACCGGTACGTGTGTTTGCATTTATACGTTATTTAGCATTTTTAAAACATTTGTTAACTAATATAAATGCATTTAGGAATGAGTGTCTATGCGTTTTCGTCTAAATCGTAATTTAAAAAAAATATATAACTAAATGGCTGTTCCTAATCCGTCGGTAATTTTCAGAATTAGGGACGGATTAGGGACGAGAATTTATGTAATTTTTTGTTTTCTCAAATACACGAGCACGTGTACGGACGTTGAAGTGCTAATAAGTATTTGTATACATATAGTGCACTAATAGAATGATATATATACAAATACACTATCTTCTTGTTGCGGTTAAACCTTTCTTTGAGTTTATGTAGTAGTTTCAGACTCGAACATCAGTAGTTGTATTTATAGTGGCACAAGTGATTGAGTTTTTAGGTTTTTAATTTTTAAGTATATTTATTTAGTGATATAGTTGTACGTAGGAGTGAGTGTTTATGCATTTAGAGTAATATAGAATTTGGATATAAACACTAATCATGTGATATCGTGATATTAAAACAAGATTAATTAATAGATAAAATCTTAGTTATATGGAAACAAGAAGACGTGTGACATTGGATTTTATTTGAGGGGATCAATTTAAAATATACGACTACTTAATTTACGGAGTAGATAGATATAATTAGAATGAATAAATCAAAATAAATATAAATAGATTAATTAAAAGATTGAGTTTTGGATAATTGATCTTGAATAATTCGGCAGGTTCAAGTGACTAAAGAAATTTAAGATGTTTAGATTTGATAAAATTGACAGCTCATAATTCTATCAACTTAGCCTTGGATATCTCCTTTTACTTTGTTAAAATATTATAGATTATAGATTATGAATATGGATTATGGATGGATATAAATATAAATATAAATATAAATAACCCATAGGCTACACCAAATTTGAAACCCCACATAAAATTTTCGGAAGCTTTCATTCCTATCTCCCTAGTTAAGACAAAAAAAAGAAAACACAAATAATTGAATACAGTCCATTAGATCAACCCTTAACAAATCAACGGTCAATGTTAGCAATCCTTCACACCTAATTTCCACCAATCACATAATACCCTTCACCTCATATATAAACATTTTACCCTACATTTTTCTCATTTATCTCTTCCATTTCTCTCTTTTCAAACTATTTTTCATCTTTTACTAAATCAAGATCTAATCAAGTTGGAAATTAAACCCGTCACCAACGACCACCGAATAAAATTCTCTCTAAAATTGCAAGACAGTTCACATTTTCTATCTCTACATAACCACCTAATGGCTCGTATTAAGCAAACAAGAAGGAAAATCAACTTGAGGAAAAGCTTCAAGGAAGCAATTGGGCATCAAAGTAGTAAGGAAATATGCTTCAGCAACCGGAGGAGTGAAAAAGCCAAATGCTAATTTTTGTATAATCTGAATATTTCCAATTGATTTACGAATATTAATTGTATACTGTTGTTACCGAATTTAAAATTCAGACTGTTTGTGGTCAAAGAGTCAATGATAATATGGAATGGTATACTCTGTAATACTTTTATTGATTATCAATAATTTAATTATTTTTTATTCTATTATTATTATTTTTTATTTTGTATTCTTATTATTTTATATTTTTATTATTATTGGTGGGATGGGATGGTAAAACCGAGTTTATTCTAAAAAGCAACTTTTTAAAAAAAAAAAAATTTTGCAGAAAAAATATAATTAGTGACGGATTTGGGACGGATTTTTCTGTCGGTAAAATCTGCCGTCACTAATCTGCCCTAATCGGTATGTCGCTAATCCGTCCCTAATCGGCCCGTCGCTAATCCGTTGCTAATCAATCCGTCGCTAATCCGTCGCAAAACGTCCGTCGCTAATCCGTCGCAAACTTCCGTCGCTAATTTCAGTTCCGTCGCAAAATCTGTCGCTAAATATTACCGAGGCCGTTTTTACTGTCGACCTATTTCCGTCGGAAATCCGTCGCTAAACCCGTTTAGGGACGGATTCGGGACAGATTTTGCCGTCCCTAATCACTGATTTTCTAGTAGTGACTTTCAACTTTGACATGTGCTTATCATTTTCGATGATATTCATTTTTCAATAATTTTGGTTATTGAAAAAACAGATAAGTAAATTGATTGATTAAAAATAATATCAAATATTGTTGAAGTACTTCAATGTAAACTGTGTCAAAAGTATGTCAATTAAATCAACGAATACTTATAAAATATAAAAACATATAAAATAATATCAGCTTGTACAAGAACTTTTGAATGTTATATAAGCGTGTGTACTTTGTAACAAAGTACTGTGTTTAAAACCTAACAAGGGTCAAAGTTGACGTGTAACGACTAAATCGAACAAAGATTGAAACAAGTGTGTACTTATATTAACTTGTTAATCTTTCTTGAAGAAGAACTATTTAAAATTCCATTTTAATATATTTTAACAAATAATAATAAAATTTAATTTTAAAATATCATATTCTATCGAAAAGATTATTTATCATCTGTTGTTAGTAATTGAGTATTATTATATATTCCTGACTAATAGTAATGGTTCAAATAATGAAAAATTGACTAACCATGGAATAAATATTTAAGAAAAGTATAATCTCTTATATGTAAATGACTAATCAATCAAGATTAAACTTATAAAATAAAAGGATCAAGATTAAACGTATGAAATAAAAGTTCACAAATATAGAAAATAAAAGGACTAAACACAATTTTTTGTATAACTACAAGAACCAATTAAATGACTTCCTATTTTATATCTATTTATCATATTGATATGTATAAAAAATAAAAAGACTAAACATAATTTTCTAATGACAACTCTTGAGGCTGTCGATAAAACTTATATTTGTGCTTAAATTAGTGGTACATTGATTTAATGGAGGGTAGTTGTTTTCAAAAAATAAATGGTTATTGTCATTGCACAAATAAGTGATGCGTGTCTGATCCGTTTAATGATATTCGTTAGAGCTGCCATTAGAAAAGTTATTCTTAAAGATGATAAATTGTTTCCGTCTCAATCGAAGTCAAAGTCAGACACTTTGACTAGACATAAAGTTTTAACTTTTCTTAATAACTATATTTATTACCTAGTTATCTACTACTCCGTAGTAAAATATGTTCTCTAGGTCTATTAGTCGAAATAGTTGTAGCTGGAGTTGGAAGTTTATATTTAGAGCTGAAAGTTGAAGATTATTTTTTTAGTGGAAAGCTGGAGCTTGTTTTTGTAAGTATTTAGTAGAGTAGCCGGCGCTTATGATGTGAATCAACTTGAAAACGCTTAATACAAAAAGTAGAATAATAATATTAAAGAGTATTTTAGTAATTATTTATGTTTTTCTTATAGAAGCTAGCTGTAAGAGCTAAAAATCTTTGATCTTATTTTTTTCGTAAGTTCTATTTTTATTATCTACTAAATAAAACTTATGACTTACAGCTTATTAAAATTATAAGTTTAAGTTTCATAAGCTCCCGTAAACTTCACTTAAACATACCTCTATCCACTAAATTTTATTATTATTAAATAAGTTGAAATTGCAAAATGACTCGAAGAATAAATTAATCATGATTGATCACTTCAATATTATTATTATTATTATTATTATTATTATTATTATTATTATTATTATTATTATTATTATTATTATTATTATTATTATTATATGCAAAAGACGTGATACCGGGTCGAGACAATCGGGTCCTAAAAAGGTCGATACGTTCGAGACGGGGTCGAGACGGACGTTGACCAAAGTTGACTTTTAAATATATAAGTATATAATTGTATATATGTATACATATTTTAAAGCCAAAAACTTTAATTGATTAATTCCTAACCATAATCGCTATCACCGTTAATTTAATACAAAAAATTCAAACTAATATACGACAAATTTGACTGATTTTACCGACTTTCTGGCTTTTCTGAATTTTGACCGACTTTTACCCGATTTTTTTCATCTTTCCCCGAATTTTGACAGTTGACTATCATATTATACGGTTTTCTTTGAGACGAAACGGGCTAGTAACCAAATCGTTGAGACGGGCGTCGCAACGGCTCGAGACGGGGTTTTTTGCAACGCTGTTATTATTATTATTAAAATTGCCGGGGTCGAATGGACCCACTTCTTTTACCGTTTTTGATATCATGATGACAAAGATAGCCGTTAAGACTGTTGATGTAACGACCCTGGATTTTCTAACGTTTATTTATTAATAATTATTATTAATGCTTGCGTGTTAATGAATGTATTTTATTACATTTACTTGTTACCGTACATGACTTTTAATTTGCCCGACACGTCTTTGTGACACACGAACTTTTCACGAATAATATTTAGAATATTATTTACATTCATGATTAATTTTTATTAATCATTTTTGATTAACTAAGGTTACTAGTTAATTACTTGGGCTTTGTTGAATTTATTTGTTAATTACTTGAACTTGGGCTTTTATTAATGTTAATGGACTTAGAAGCCCACCCTACACACTTAATGGACTAGTTAGCCCATATTTATGCAAGTATTACATTAATATACAACTAGATTAATTAGCTTTGTAAGGAATCTAGTTACTTACACATTTACACCATATTTCCCACACCATTTAGCTTTATTTCCATTCTAAGCTATCACCTTCTCTCCATGCAAGAAAGCAAGCACTTGACCTTCCTCATTGGTACACCAAAACCGACGGCATCCTTAGGCTACAAGGGGGTTCATTTTTCAATTTTTCCTTTGCTACTTAGTTACTAGTTTCATCTCATTTTACACACACAAACTTACTTACATTTTCTCTCAACTTTTTCTCTCATCTTTCTCTCAAAATATTGTAAGTAAAAAGGCTTTTCTTCTTCTTTTTCTTGTCTTAAAACCGATTCATAAACACATGAACATCATCATCTTTCACTTATTTTGTTACTTGTTCTTTGTTGTTGTTGTTGTTGTTACTTACTAGTTATTAAGAATCAAACTCTCTAGTTTGTTCTTCATATCATCTTGTTCATACAAGATACAAGAACCTAAACTTTCTAGTTATGCTTCTACACTTAATGTCTTAAAAGATTTAAAGTTCATGAGTTGTAAAAACCATACTTGTATTCATGTTTGTAAACTTAAGGTTTACTTTCTTAAAGATCAAAGCCTTGGCTTGAATCTTTAAAGTATGAACAACCATGAACTTGTTACTTGTAAATTTAACTTATTTCTTCATTTTATACATATTTAAATTCGTGATTCTTGTTGTGAGTGGTCAAGTGTTACTAGTTAATCTTGATCTCATTTTTCTTGAACAAAAGTTAACTTTATAAGTTCAAGAACATGGAAGTATAACTTTCTAGTTATAACTTCATATACTTATGAAAGATCTAAGTTTCTATAGCTTATGGTCTTCTAATTTTGTTGTAAACAAGAGCATATGAGCTTACATACACTTTACAAGATGAGAATCTAAGTTTCATAACTTATGGTTTCATTAAAGTAAAGATTCAAGTGTTATGACTTAGGATTTAACTTAGTAACTTTAGATCTAGAATTTTGGGTCTTGGATCTTCAATATCTAACTAAGAACTATGTTCTACAACTTAAGATCTTGATTATTTAGTTCACTTTCAAGTTTGTAGCTTAATATTACTTTTAGAGTTCATGTATGTGTCGGATCTAAGATCTTAATGTAACTTTGGTTCATCAAACTACTTGCAACACTTAATTGAGTTGTGCTACTTATCTTAGACTTACATTTGTGTTATGATGGTCAAAACTTGGTAAAGATGATGCAAACACATCAACGAGTTGTACACTTGAAGCTATATGCATCAAGGATGAGAACCGTGATGAGCATCGAGCACCAAGAACCCACCGGAAGACTAAACCTACTGTTTTTTGGGTCTGATCAAAATACCTGGGCTACTGTAAAGTTGATTTTCAGTTAGTTCTGTTCGAGTAGATAATTTTCCGTTTAGACCTTGTCTTAATCCGAGTTACGGTTTAGGATCTATGGTCTCCCGAAAGTCACTACACCCTATTAACGTTGTGCTGAAATTTCTGACCTACTCGCACTTAAACCGTCACCACGGTCAAACGAAGACGAGTTTGGTTATGGAAATTGGTCAGTACCTAGGAGACTCATATACGGAGCTATGGCCACTGGTCTCACCTCATTTCAGTTTGTATAGAGGTCGTGGTGACTGAACGAAGTCAGCCTTTGTTTTAAACCCTAGTCTTGACTTAAAACTTACTATACACTTTTTGATAGATGATGAATGATGATGATACTTAAGACCTAATTTACATACATTTAAACCTTTGGGAACAATTTACTGATTTAGTAACTTTTGACTTAGGTTGAGGACTTTCCGGACCTACATACTTGCTTACTTTCCCGAATCAACTTTACTACTACTTTACACTATGAGTTATAGCATCCCTTTTTACTTTAAATATTTTGGGAAATGAGAATACATGCGCATTTTACGTTTTACATACTAGGCACGAGTACTTAAACTTTATATATGTGTGGGTTATACAACGGCATAAACTTTCCCCTTAGCTCGGTAACGTTTAGTCATTGGTCTTTGAACCGGTGAACGCGAATCTTAGATATGGATCCATAGGGTTTGACATCCCCACTCGGGCTAGTAGCGCTAGCATTTAACTGGTGTTTAATACTTCGTAAACATACGCACTCGCCAAGTGTACTTTTAGGGGGTGATAAATGTTAAGTTAGTTACCAAGTGCCCACGGTTAAACATATACTTTACATACTGTTTTGAAACGCTCTTTGTAGCACTGAAATCTCGTGGCCTACCTTACATACTGTTATACTTAAACTATAGCTTACCAACCTTTGTGTTAACGTTTTTAAGCATGTTTTTCTCAGGTGCTTAAAGTTGCTTGCTTCCGCTGTTGTACTAGGCATGCCTTGTAGACACCCGCTGCGCTTGTTAGAGTTGTCACCGCATGAAACGTTTTATTTGCATTCAAACTATGTTACCTTTTGAAACAATGATTTGTAACGACCAATGGGTCACGTACTATTACTAATTGCTTCTGTTCATTGAAGCATACTTTTGTTGTAAGATATTTGATGTTGGTTAAGACATCACCTTTATTCA